>NC_059133.1:40565185-40866322 GCF_020740605.2 Lemur catta | reverse complement strand
CCCTTTCAAAGTTTCTTCTTATTTAATCAATGTCTAAAAGCCAAGGGCTGCTAAAGGAGAGCTCTAAAGAGTGCATTCTTAATGACTTTAATTAAATCCTTGTTCTATGATTTATATTGATGAATACTTATAAGTTCTCCCTTAAGAAACATAGATCTCAGAAAAATATTTATTTTCTGAATTTTTATTGTACCTTTTTTCCCTTTCAATAGATGTTAGTGGATACAGTATGAAAGACTAAAACAGACCTAATTTAACATAGTTCCATATAGGCTGTTTGGGTGAGAAGATAAAAAATGTGTTTTATTTCAAAGATAAGGGTTTTTAGCAATTGAACTAATAATAAATTTACTTGTTTTTAAAAACTATGTTTCCTAAGTAAAAATAAATTTCTTCAGTTATATGTTAAAATGAAATCAATAAATGATACTCGTAAGATGAACTAAAGACACTGAACCAATGAATAGGTATTCTCTGATTTCTTAAATATGGTGAATGACATTAAATGTGGAAAAGGAGCTATTTTTAGCAGTGACTTTTGTTTCACTTCCACTCCGTTCAGAGGTTAATGCACATACTTTCAACTGAAGCTAACTCAATTCAACATCACTTCCTTGTTTCCTAGGGAATAGGACAGTGGTCAGAAACCCCGTTAGCTATGAGTGCCATGAGTGGGACTATAAAAATGGTCTATTGGAGTCACTGTTTATTTTTTTATACTAGAAAGGCACATTTAGAAAAGAAGGAATAAAAGATGCAAAGATGTAAAATGAGAAAAGGTTGATAGAAAGGAAGAAGTGGTAGGTAAAAAAAATTGGGGAGAATACCAACAATTGACTTTAGGCCGCTTTAGATTCTCCAGAGCTAATACTTAAATTTGTAATAATTAGTTCTGTCAAATAATAACTATTTTTCAGCCTCTAATATGCAGATAGAAGAATGCTATACCACCATCAAGGAAAAAGAGAAGAATGTAGGACGGCGTTCTCTTGCCTTCCAGGAAGTTACATTTTAGTTAAGAACTTTGCTATACTTTGAATGTGTCCCCTCCAAAATTCAGGTGTTAAAACTAGAATCTCTTTTGTTCTCCTGGAGAGAGTTGGAACCCATTCTATTAAGTGAAGTATCCCAAGAATAGAAAAATAAGCACCACATGTACTCACCAGCAAATTGGTTTCCCTGATCATCACCTAAGTGCACATTTAGGAATAACACCAATTGGGTGTTGGACAGCCGTGGGGGGTGGGGGGAGGGGATGGGTGTATACCTACATAATGAGTGCGATGAGCACTGTCTGGGGAATGGACACGCTTGAAGCTCTGACTCGGGAGGATGGAGGGGCATGGGCATTATACATAACCTGAATTTTTGTACCCCCATAATGAGCTGAAATAAAAAAAAAACTTAATCGTCAATATGATAGTATGAAGAAATGAGGCCTTAAGAGATGATTAGGCCAGGAGGACTCCCCCCTCGTGAGTGGGATTAAGGTCCTTACAAAAGAGGCTTCATGCAGCATTTGGGAATCTTGTCCTTTTGCTTTCTGCCATGTGAGGACACAACATTATTTCCTCTTTAGGATCAGCCGCAAGGTGCCATCTTGGAGGATGAGAACAGCCCTCACCAGACAAGGCTGCTGCCTTGATTTGGGACTTGCAAGCCTCCAAAACTGTGAGGAAATAAATTTCTGTTCTTTATAAATTACCCAGTCTGTGGTATATCTGTTGTAGCTGCACAAATGGACTAAGACAAATGTCGTTCTAGCTTCTGAAATAATAGCAGGTTTCAAGACAATGTCTATTCAAACTATGACAAATCTGGTTACGTTGAAGAATCCATTTGGAAGCTTTTTCAGAGTTATACAAATATGTATAACTAATAACTAATGTATTTGTGCTTTTCAGCTGTTTTCCCCTAGAAGTAATTCTGATACATCCTAAGCACAGCACTATCTGAAAAAAAATGACACTTACTCCATTGAATATTTCTTGGTCAGTTTATTTCAGACCAAAATTAGAAATAAGATGACAAATTTGGTCATAATTTTCCTACATTTTGACCCCAGGTTAATTCCCATTCCCGGGCTTTAAAAGGCAAATTTTGAGTATTGTTAAAGAGAAATTAAGGTAATGACCTTCTTATATGAGTGTTATGAAGGAATAAGTTGTGAATTATAGAGTACTTAGAATGGAGGCAGTAGAAATTTGTCAAATGATTCTATATTCTATGCATTATTTTATACTTTCACAATATCATGCCAGAACTTCACAGTGTGGGCATAATCTATAGTTGCTTATTGGTTTATTTTGGATTATTTTTGTAAAGAGAATCTAAATGTGACAGCTCTGAAACATCCTAGTTATCAGCACACTTTGGCAGTCTCTTTGGTAATGTTGGTTCCAGTCATAGCTCTGTTTATATGTTACAGAACAATGGGAAATAAGATGATTGCTCTTATCACAAACAACAGAAGGACACAGAGAGCGGAGCTGTGTGTACAATGACACATTGTATTAGAGATACGTCATAAGGATGTAATTCAGCTAATCATAAACTAGGTCGTGATGGTTCACATTTTCTGCCTGCCCTCTTCTTCTCAGTCTGATAATCTTTTGTTGTCATTGTTGTTTTTCAATTTAAGTCTTTTCCTTTCTTTGTTCTATAATACTCCTAGTCTATTTTTCCAAAGTAGAAAAGCATACTCATTCTGAATTGTTATCTACCATAGCTACTTTTTGTTTCTTAAGATTATCTATTACTTGTTCTATATCTATATCCCTTTTAGAGAATTATAATTTCTCCACATTGTCTTAACAAGGACTTTCTGCATTCTTATGAATTCTTCTCTCCTGTTAGAGATGACCTCTACACTTATTCATTTGAAATGAGGCAATACAACAGTTTCACCTTGAAATTCAGTTACCTTTAGGACTTTCAAACTTCTCACCTGGGAACCTATAAATACAGGAGGCTGGCAACAGTTCTCTCCTGTGGCATGCAAATGAATCCAAAGACTAATTATTATCAAGCAATGCCCCAGGGTTTCTATCACTGAGCATTTTCTAGTGCATCTTAAAGTTCCTAGAGGAGGGAACTTTTCACTGTGAAATGTCTGTTGGATGCCATTCTGTTGGCAGAGCTGTTCCACAAGACAGGCTGTGCTGTGTCTGTGTTCCATCAAAGTGAATGGATGCATTAGGAATATAATACCTGCTATGGGCTCTCTGCCTGTGTAGTCTGCCACAGTGACATGGATGCCACCAACCAATCTTCTGTTGTGTTGCATGTTGTTATAATCCCCTATTTCCTAGTCTAGTGTATTCTCCTTCGCCTCCATATTTGTCCCCCTAAAGTCCCTGGAGGGGCCTAAAAAATTTTCTTCTAATTTGGTGAGAGACCATAACTGTTATTCTATGGGCAAAAGTTTTGATAAATGAAATTTTCAGATCAGAGAAGTTATCTTCTTTGTGTATAGTTTGGTCACCTTGGCATTAATACACACCTGGAGAATTTATGTCTTTGCATGACATCATACTCTTATTTTGAGCTTGAACTGACCAATAATAGGACATTCCTTGAAACTGATTAGGAAAAGTAAAAATGAGCTAGTGTATATTGAGTACCTATTTTGTATCATGTGTTTTTTACATACATTACTTTATTTAATTTCCAAAACAACATTGTGAGGTAAGCATTATTATCCTTGAGTTAACACATATTGAGAAGTGATGGGGTCGGACTTAAAAATTTCTGACTATAAAACTCATGGTCTCTTCATTAAAATTTGCTTTCTTTCTGTCACCAAAATAGCAGAAATGTTCTTTTAGCTTGGATTTGAGAAGAATGAATAGATATCCATTTATTAGGAGACAATTGACATTTGACCTCATCATCATCACTGGGCATATTACACTGGTCAGAAACGCCATTTGTCCTAAACTGTCCAAACATATATTCAGAAGAGACTTCATCTCCCATTTTTACTCCAGTCTTATTGCAGCAACTTTTATGTCTCTAGGCAATGAGTGATCTATTTTCATGTTTGTTCTAAACAAGCATTAGAAAATTTTATTCCAGTTAATCAGGTTCTCTATAATTTTAAGTCAAACAGATTATGATGGGCAATCTACTTTGTGTTAAAATCACTACAATACTATTTCTGCAGCTTACTGAAACTGGATTATTTAAAAATTAGTCATCATTTTTCTGCTAGTCTATGTAATTATAATGCCCATTTATTTTGAATTCATACATGCTTGTAGCATCAGTTCAAAATAATCATCCCAAAGATGAATAGATATCCTGATTTGACAAGAATTCAAAATATCTTTGGAATTGTTCCAAGAAGGATTATCTTCAATATTTAAAATATTTCTTGTTAATAGGTATCTGTATACATGCCAAGCACTGTCCTAAACAATAAGCACCTAATCTCAAATCCTCATAAAACCCTGCAAGGCAGATGTAAATAGCCTCTTTTTCTAAATGTGAAAGCTCAGGTTTTGATTGTTCAAATAATTTGTGTGAGGTCACAAAGCTAACAAGTGGGAGAATCAGAAATCAAACACAGTATTGATTATGAAACTCCATGCAGTAAGCTATCCAATCACTTTTTTTTCCAAAATGGTTCCATCTTTTGTCCTGTGCTTCAGTGGGAGTCAGAGACATTGGTGTCCCGAGGCCTGAAGTCAGAGATAAAAACACAAGGCTCTGTTGAATTTGGTGACTCAGTTTTATCTATAACAAAACACGTGATAATTTTGATCTTTATTTTGTCCCCAGTGTTTGTCTTTAATGTGGTTTCTGGTGGTGAGTGATTAGCATCCACAAAATTCCAAAACCAAAAACCAAGTTTTCTAATTGTAAACTTCAGCCTTTTCTACTATACTGTGCTGCCTCTGTGAACTTTAATCTCTCTCTTTTTTAATTTCAGAGGACAAATTAATTATTTTTCTTATTGGGTACGATTCAATAATATTAGGTTGTTAGACTAATATAACAAAACCCATATTCCTATCAACAAGCTTTTTCAAATTTTAGTTAGTTTTACAGGTGACATTTAAGAAACAACAAAAACAAAAACCTTACAGCTTTCTGTGAGCTCTCAAGCCCCTTTCTCTTCCTCCTTCTCAGTATTCTGAACTTCTAGTTTATCACTCCCATCCATGTTAATACACTGTTATCACATGTGTATTGATAAACAATGTATGGTGCTTTTTTGAATCCTTCTGGAAAACATATACACATTTTAATTGTTCAGTTATATATGTCTAGATAATAAACCATCCCTAAAACTTTTTGACTTACAGCATAACAATATCACTTATTTTTCTTCTAAATTTGCAATTTGGGCAGATCTGGGTAGGGATAGTTCATCTCTGCTCCACTTAGCATCATCTGGAACAGCTCAAAGACTGGATCATGTAAAGGCTTATTTCCCACAAATGATGTTAGCTGTTTGCTGGGACTTTAGCTGTATCTGTCAACCGGAACTTGTACATATGGTTCGTCACTGGATTTCCTTGCAACATGGTGGCTTGGTTTCAAAGATGAGCATTCCAGGATAAAGAGCCAGCTAGACAATCCAGTTGCTTTTTTTTTAACTTACTTTAAAAGTCACATGGTGTCATTTCTACTACATTTTATTGCTCTATTTATCAGAAGCAAGTCTCTAAATCTAGGCCATATTCAAGGGAGGATTATGAATTACACTCCATCTCTTTATGAAATGAGTGTCAATGAGTTTGCAGAGGTATTTCAAAACTATTTCTTATAATAAATATATTTTACTGGCCTATTACATTTTGTTGTCCAATATTGTGCTTTTAAATTATCCTTGTTTGTTCCTTTTACAAAGATATATTTGTCTATTACCCCAAATCCCATAATATCAGTATAAACTAGTTTAATATATGTACTGAGATATATATAAATAAATATAAATATGTATATATACATGTGTTGATATTTACACCTTTATTTCCTAGCTGTTGGCCATGAGGTCCTAAAAGTAACAACAACTCAGTAGCAGTGAGCATACTCAGTGCCCAGATATTACTGTCCACATAACACTCTCTAGTATAAGGAACTGGGTTTCTTTGCAGAAATGTGTAATTTTAAGGTTAGGACAGGGAAAATGCAAGCTGAACCTGAAGAATCTTCTGTGACAGAGAGTAAAGAAGTACTCAAAAACAAAAGACTGGGGAAGGGGGGAGGCATGTCAGAGAGACAGGAGTCAATCTGAAAGAGTTCCCAATGGCCAAAGTAGGAAAAAATTAAGAAAGAAAATTAATAGCATTCTATTGGAGTATAACCTAAAGTAGTGGTAAATATAAATGTATCCATACTGATAAGAATAAATGACTGAATGAATAAATAAATGAAGGAGAAGAGACAAATCTTTTGAGAAGAACTCCAAATAATATATGTAGGTACTACCTCCTCCAAGAAGTGGAGCTTAACCACCCCTCCCCACTTGAATACGGACTAGACTTAGTGACTTGCATTCAAACAATAGGGTTACAGAAGATAACTTATAGTAGGCAAATCTAGCAGACGTTACCTTAATCAAGAAGAGATCAAGATCAACACCAATATTGATAAGTCACTCTATTATCATTTATTCCATGATATGATATGATGAGACTAGCACTTCACTGCTGTTATGTGCTTCCACCAAATCCATAACCTCAGTCTTATCATAAGAAAAGAAATGAGTTTGGAAAGGTCCAAATAAAGTCTTTATTTTCCTTTGGCACCAACATTGATTTTTTACTGTGATTTTGTAAGATTTTGCCAGTTTTACAAGCTTGGTGAAGGACATAAAGGAACTCATACTATTTTTGCAACTTTTCTATAAATCTAAAATTATTTCCAAGGACCTAGTGGTGATCCTGTTGAAATATAATCATCAAAAAGGACAGAATCCAAGTACTTTGGACATGTTAATAATAATATTAAGTCTTCTAGTCCAAGAACATTGCATGTCTTTTTTTAAAAAAAATTATTTTTATTTCAAAATATTAAGGGAGTACAAATGTTATTGTTTACATGGATTGCTTTTGTAATGCTCGAATCACAGTTGTAAGTGTGCCCATCACCTAAATCGTGTTCATTGTACCTGTTAGGAACATCTTTCTATTTATTTGTGTCTTCTGTAATTTCTTTTACCTATGATTTGTAGTTTTTAGCATACAAGTCTCTCACCTCTTGGATTAAGTTTATCTTTACGTATTTTATTTTATTCTTCTTTTTGATGCTATCATAAATGGGATTTTTTCTTAATTTCTTTTTCAGATAGTTCATTGTTAAAAAAGAAACCGGACCCATATCTTACACCATACAAAAATCAACTCAAAATAGATTAAAATTTAAAATTAGGACTTGAAACTGTAAAAATCCTAGAAGAAAACATAGGGTAAAAAGGGGGAGATCATTACACTGGGCTTGGCAATGATTTCTTGGATATGACAGCAAAAGCCCAAGCAATGGAAGCAAAATTGGACAAGTGGGACTACACGAAACTAAAAGGTTTCTGCACAGCAAAGAAAACAATCAACAGAGTTAAAAGTCAACCTACAGAAATGGAGAAAATATTTTCAAACTATATATCTTATAAAGTGTTAATATTCAAAATATGCAATATATTCCCACAACTCAATAGCAACAACAACAAAAATTACCCTACTAAAAAATAGGCAGAGGACACAAATAGATATTTCTCTAAAGAAGACACAGACTTGCCCAATAAGTATATGAACAGATGCTCAGCATTACTAATCATCAAAGAAATGTGAATTAAAATCACAGTGAGATATCACCTCACACTTGTTAGGATGGCTTTTATTAAAAATACAAAAAGACAACAAGTATTGGTGAAAACATGGAGAAACTGGAACCCTTGCAGACTGTTGATGGGAATGTAAACTAGTGCTGCCTATGGAAAACAATACGGTGGTTTCTCAAAAATTGCCATATGATTACCATATAATAGAATTATCATATATGATCCATCAATCCCACTTCTGGGTATATATCCAAAATAATTGAAATAAGGATCTCAAGGAGATAATCTGTACTCCCAGGTTTACTGCAACATTATTCACAATAGCCTTGTTATGGACAAAACCTAAATGTCCATCCATAGATGAATGGAATAAGAAAATGTGATATGTACATAAAATGGAAGATTATTTAGCCTTAAAAGAGAAATCTTGCCATATGTGATAATAAGGATGAATCTAGAGGACATTTTGCTAAGTGAAATTGTCAAGTCACAGAATAACAAATACTGCATGATCCCACTTATATGAGATATCTAAAATAATCAATTTCATAGAAACAGAAATTAGAATGGTAGTTTCTAGAGCTGGGGAGAGGTGGTGACAGAGTTGCTATTCGACAGGTATAAAATTTTAGTTATGGAAGATGAATAAGTTCTATAAATCTGTTGTACAACAGTGCCTATAGTTAATATCATATAGTATAAAAATTTGTTAATATGGTAGATCTCATATTAATTGTTCTTATAACAATAAAAAAATTAAAAAGAAAAAATAGGACCCTGTCTTGATATTTTTGTGGAGATTAGCAGCATAACTTTGATAAGCACCAACTAGCAAATGTAGATAGCCTAATTATAATGACCAATCTACCCTTAGTAGAGTTCTAATACTTTTTCACTAGCTCAGCCCATCACTTAAAAACCCTCCCACTTTTTGTTCCAGTGGAGTTGAGCTCAATCTTTCTCCTTTATTGCAATAGTCTTCAATAAAGTTTTCCTTGCCTATTTAACTCTGTCCAGTTTTTCTTTGACAGTAGTCCTAATTAGTTGATACTCTGTGTAGAGAAATATTACTTTCACAATACATCAAGCTATTCATTCATTTTTCCTACAATAGCATGTAGGAAATGAGAGATTTCATTTTCTGGCAGAAAAACAACAGAATAAAAGTATCAAGAGTATCAAAAGAAAAGAAAATTTTTGGAAAAAAAATTAAATATAAAATACAAGAGGTAAAACTGATCCCAAATGATGGATGAATTGAGAGAAGTAAAATAAGAGGAAAAAGTAAATAATATAAATTACATAAAAAAATAAATAAACTACAATGGTACAGTACCAAAAAAGTTGATCATTTAATCCTTTTATTTGTTTCTAGGTATTGGCCACGAATGGAAAATTTGTGAATACATTCCTGGTTTTCCAATCATCCAAATACATCATATTATTCTCAAAATAAGAAAGGAATATGCTTCTATAGCTCTGTGTTGAACTTAAACACAAATATTACAAAGATTAGTGGCATAAATACATATCCAATAAAATGAGACAATAAAATAAACATGGATATTGCTTAAAGCCCCTATTTCTGTCAAACTTATATCAGTGTATGCTATTTATGATGGTTGTTTTTATAACCATTACTATAATGCTACTTAATTATGATTGTTATTATGCAAATTTTATGTAAATCACAGTGATTATTATGGAAATTGAAGGTAAATTTCATTTGTATTCTATTAATAATGCTTTAGATGAGGATGTAGGTTAATCATGAGAGAGTTACTTGAGATTAGTTGTAAAGAACGAAAGGGAAGACTTTCTAGTGAGATCTCTAAAAGTGTGTATGAAAATAGCAGTAATGTATAGACTTCAGTCATTTTATTTTATCTTTTTAATGAAATAATGGATTGGTCAGTATATGCTGTTGCACTTTCTATGGCTGAAATTTGACCTATAAAAGTCTAGAAATTTCAAATTTAGAGAAAAGAAATTTTAATGCCCTATTTTTATCTTTTATGGGATTATAACTTCTTATGCTTGAAAATGCCTATGAATTAATTTTGATTTTGACTTTAAAAAACATATATGTGTGTATATATTCACTTATTGTGTAAGTGATACATAACATATTATGATATACATACACATATATGATACATAAACAAGTGTATACATTACCCAACCAAATGTAAACCAATTTACACTTTCTTTTGACATGATTATACCATTTAACATTTTTTCCACAGTAAAATTTTATTTGCGTAATCAAAACTATAATATCATATGGTAGAACAGATGGTTAGTAATAATACTGTATTTGAATGTAGCATAACAGTTTACAAAGCACTTTCAATTACATTATTTCAATTAAATTCAATGAGATGACTAATGGAGATTTTTTGTTTTTAGTAGTTTTTTCAGTATTAAAGCAAGAAAGGGACCAAATTCAATATTCACTCTAATTTCCAGTAGCTTTCATTTTTAACAAATGTGAGTATAATAATTTCATTTTGATATCAAACTTAAGGAAATCTTGATTTTGAGCCAGAAGCCTACTTTATAGAATTACTTATTTATTGCCCACCATTTATTGTTTACCTACTATTCTCCAAAGAAATAATTAGGATATTCAATGGTTTAAAGAGAATGTTAGGTTAAGTTAGTATTGGGTAGGAATGGGTGGTGGGTAGAGGAATTAGGTTTGAGTAAACCAACAAGATTGGTCATGCTGATTATTATTGAAACTTGATGATGGATATATGGAGGTTGATTATGCTTTTCTCTCTATTTTTTGCATATATTTGAAACTTTCCATAATAAAAAGTTTTTTAATAAACAAAAAAAGAAGAAGAAGTAGAAAAATCGCTATGGGAAGGTTTTTAAACTGCTACCAAGATGTTAGTTTAAAAATTCCCCCAAGATATCCTTTTCTTTAATCAGTCATATACGGGGGAAAATTTTTGAAAACTGAAAATGTTAGGTTTTATCACAGAGAAAGAGAGTTATCAGCTCTGTGGTGAGTGAGGACAAAGGACTGGTAATGGAAAGCTACAAATGTTTAAACTAAATTGAAGAGATAATCTGGCTGATCAGAGGGGGAAAGGCAGAAAGAAGCATTTGCATTGGATAGAATATATAGTGATCTTTGGTCATTTAAATTAATAGAATTTATACTGTTCCCAAGTGTTTTGCATCACATAAAATGCAAAATTTGTTAATATATTCTTGATTTTCAGATTATAAGAACATTCAAGTCTGCATCTGAGGGAATATTGGGAAAAACTTTGGGTCCATTCTGAAGATGCTGTTTGATTTCTGCAAGATAATCCAGCTGAGAGCATAAATGTCCATTGCACATTTTAGGAAATGGAGAAGTTCCTTAGTAAAGAGGAACAATTGATAAAACTAAAACTCTCCTTTACAGTGGTGATTTCTTTGTACTTGCATTTCCTTTTTTTTTTTTTTTTATTATTGGTTTCCTGAATAGTTTTCAACAATACTTGTAAGGATTTATTTTTAAAACACTATTACTAATAGTAATAAAATTAGTAATACCTGCATTTTCTAAACATTTATTATATGCCAGAAATGGTTTTGTGCCCTTTATAATTCTATCTCATTGAGATAAATACTGTTTTAATCCAAATTTTGCAGATAATAAAACTAAATTTTCAATAGGTTAAATAACTTGCCCACAATTTCATATCTCATAGTGGGAAAGCTAGAATATGAAATCACAGCTGGTCTGACTACATAGGCTTTCTTCATAACCAGTAAGTTATTCTGTTACTTGGTTCCTTTTGAAAGATAGAGTGTCAGGTGCAGCATTTGGTATACAAGCGAAATGAGGAATGAGGCTTCACTTCTGTGATTAGACATACAACTGGCTTCTGAACAGATTTTTTTGCAAAGATGGCATATTGGCCATTGATCTACTTTGGCTATCAGCATGGCATCTGAACTCATTTCTTCTTCTTCTTCTTCTTTTTTTTTTTTTTTGAGAAGGAAGGCATTTCATTAGTCTAGGAAAGAGGTGGTAATCTACCTCCTATTCTACAATTAAACCCCAAGGCATTATGGGATTTAGACTAAACCAGTCAGATTCTCCTAATCCTGGACTTGACTTTAAAGGCAGTAATGTAAAATCAGAGATTATCACAGGAATAGCTAAGACATTACTCTCAGTATTACGAGAGATATCACAGGACAATACACTGTGGCACCAAGTATCCAATGACATCTTGTCCAGGATGACAAGCCCCAGTAGACTGTTCCCATTGTGAGAACTTGATGGCATTACTCCTGTTACTTCTGTCTAGTACTTCTTTGTTCCTGCCTGTTTTTGAGCCTATTTCAGCTTCTGCTGGTAGTTCCTGAACTCTGGAGATGCTCTTATTTTATCTTATGGAACCATAGTATTACTTGGTGTGTTTCTTGAAACTTATCAAAGACAAGCAATGACCTCAATTCCTTGGTCCCTGAATAAAAGTTTTGTTATCATGTTTCCACAAGTGCTAAGAAAAAAAAATCTTCACAGATTTTTCTATTTCTAAGAGGAGAGAGAGAGAGAGAGAGAGAGAGAGACAGAGACAGAGAGAGAGAGAGAGAGAGAGAGAGAGAGAGAGAGAGAGAACCATTGGTCACAGCTCTTTTTTTAAAAAAGAAAGCAACTATTTTTAGTTTCTTTGTTTCACAATAGTAACCTACAGACCCTGGGGCTATTCTAAAAAGAGTTTATCCTGAGGTTCCCCAGGCAAACTTGCTAGGATCTAATTCTGAGAACTCAGGATTTGGTCTCTGAAAGGATGGGCTAATCACTTCCAGTGAAAAAGCTCTTAAAGTATCTACGTTTCATTCTTTCTCTGAATAACTCATAGCTGAAAAAAAAAATCTTAGAGTCCCATTGGGCAAAGAGAACCTGCTACTCATGAGCAGTGGAAAATATGAGTGAGACAATTATAGAGCAAAACTATTCATTACATAATTATTCATTACATATTATTTATAATTGAGGATAAAACTGATGACTATATCTGTTGGAACAAAGAAAGGCTTTTTAGAAACTTTTTATTCCAGTACATAGCAGTTTTCAGATTTTTTCCCCCTAAAATCTGGCTGACTAAAGAAGAGGATTTCTTGGGGGAGTTTTAAAAATATTATCTCCATAGCAGTTTAAAAACTTCCCCTTAGTGATTTTTCTACTTGTCCTTCTTTTTTGTTTTTAAAATCTTTTTATTATGGAAAGTTTCAAACATACACAAAAATAGAAAAATAAAATAAACCTCCATATACCCATCACCCAGTTTCAACAATAATCAGCATAACCAATATTTTGATTTACCCTAACCTAATTCCTCCATTCACCACCCATCCCTACCCAACACTAGCCCAATTTAACTCAATACAACCTCACCCCTACATGATTATTTATATTTTGAAGCAAATAATAGACTTTATATTTTTTTCATAGATGTTTTAATATGTTTCTTCAAAAGTTTAATACTTTGGAAGGGAGCCAACATAGCAGGCTAGAAGCAGCCTGCACTCACCATTCTCAGGGAGAGGATCAAGAATTGCAATTATTAATAGATGTTTGCCTAGGGATAGGCTGGCTCAGAGAGAGCATTGTGCATCATCAGAAGAACTACTGGAGACTCCCAAAGTGAAGGAAAGGAAGGCGGGGTAATCCATTCAGCAAGATCAGAAGGTACCTGGGGAGAGTACCAACATGTGGGAAAGGGCCAGAGGAGGGAAAGCCCGGGGCTCCACACTCACCTTGGTCATCATAACCTGAACTGGGGCACCCCACTAAGGCAGGTCTCCAAATTGATAAGGAAACTTCTCAAGACTGTGCATCTGTGTTGCACCAGAAAGCAGGCACAGCAGCACCCACTGACTTCTGATCTCAGATTGCTACAACTGATGCCATTCTGAGCTCTCAGCCCTAGAGTGCCTGATCTATGCAGGGGTTGGCTCCAGTACATGCAGTGATTGGTTGAAATTGAAACCTTTTAAGTTTTAATTTTTTATATTTATTTTGTTTTCCTTCTAAGTTATTTGTTGCAGAAAATGAATTATTTGCTTTGCAGAGTTTCATACCATGTGGGTATTGCTCATGGTATGTAGATGATATCAAATAAAAATTCCTCTCTTTTCTACATTACCTATACATTAGATACAATATGATCTAGAAGCTAAATTAGATTTAGGGTCACTGTTAAAGATTTCTGGGTTTTGTTGAATTTTTTTTAAAGACCTTTAAGTGTAGTTGTATAGTTTTAGCATGAAAGATAGGTTTGTCTCTCTTTTTGTGATTATAGTTGTCATGATTGTCACTAATGCCCTAGATGTATTAATACAGTAGAGCTTGCAACATTGTAATACCATAACAAATACATTCATTTATTCTCTGGACTATTTCTATAATGTAAAACTGGGATCAGTAAACCTTTGCTATAAAGGGAGTGATGGTAAATATTTTTGGTTTGGCTGGCCATTCAGTCTGTTGCACCTACTCAGCTCTGCTGCTTAAGTGTAAAATTACTATGTAAATGAATGGGTGCAGCTATGTTTCAATAATAATTTATTTAGAAAAACAGGAGGTAAGCTGGATTTGGCTTGCCAACTGTAGTTTGTTGATCCTTTCTCTAAAATACATATTTTTAAAATGCATTTTAAAGTAAAATATCCAGGGACTTTTTTTTCTTGCAATGTAGATTTTTGCTGAAAAACTAGAACTTCACACCACCAGAGTTTAAGTAGATGGCTTAATTCCTATTCAGTAAAGATTAGAAATTAAGTACATTTCATGGACTCTTAGAGAAGTGAGACTTCTAACACCTCTAGCACTTGTCATGTTGTGAGATGTCCTTTCTCTATAAGGGCAGTCTTATTGATTATTTCAGACATGTTTATATAAATACCTCATATCCATACTAAGGCACTTTTGCTATCTATTGTTCATAGAAGACATAACATTGACTGGGGAATCAGTAATCCCATGACCTGAAATCCTGACATCTCAAAAGATGCCTATTTTCTATTAGTGAAATTTAAAATTCCTGATGACTTTTAAAGATTAAGTATATCTGGTTCAGTCTCCAGTTCTTCATTGGATGTCCAGACAAGGAATCACTTGAACTTGACTTGAAAACTTCCAAAGATAGCAAGGAGCTAAATGACATGGTAGCCCATTCTGTGGTGACTGTTAGAATACACTGACCTAGAATTTGTTAAAATCAGTTTACTCATAATTGTGCCCATAGAAACTGATGTCTGGATCTACATATGATACATACTGTTCTTCCTTCTGGCAGTACTTTAAATATAGTGGTTTGAACTGATTGAAATTTTAAATTACATTTTTTTCTTACACTCACTAGAGCTTTCTATATTACTTAATTCTGCTAGTTGAATTAAATATTACATGAGGCCATATGTTGTTTTCCTAAATTGTTTATTCCAGCCAGACTGGCATCACTGCCCTTAAACACTGTACTCTTTTTGTAATTCTAAGCGTTGGAACATACTTCACTACTGAGTAAATGTTTCCTATCCCGGCTCTAACTCCCACCCTCTCCATTTCATCATTTATAGGGAATTCATCAAGTTTCAGTGATTGTGCTGCATGCCAGAAACTGGATAAATAAGGCATACTTGCTGCTTAAAAAAATAACAGTATGAAGAATATGAAATGCAAAAAAAATTAATATGATGTGGTAACTGCTATAACAGAGATATGTGTAGGAAGCCCCGTGAAAGACTGTAGATTTTACAGTGGAGGTGATGATGTTTGGTTTCAAAGAATGAACGTGAATTTGGTGAACTATTACGTGAACAGAGTCAGATAGAACAAAAGCAGAGGGTGGCATAAGAATGAAATTTTAAGATTTTCAGTTCCAGCATGGAAGAACTAAGCTAAAACTTTTAGGTTGAAATCTCAGTTTTACTTCTTAGCTTATTTATTTGGACAACTCACTTAACTACATTAATATTTTGTGCTACCCACATCCATATGTGTGTATGTATGTATGTGTTTATACCCATATATGCATACTTATACACAAGTATATTATTCATGAATCATATATAAGTATTAATACCACTGCACTAATAGTTTCAAACATCCACAATAATAGATTTTATAAAGGGAAATATAAAGGGCAATATAAAGGTAAAAAATAGAATATTTTGAATATTTTGTGCTTCACTTCCAAGGGTCATCTTATATATATATATATATATATACCTTGCAGTGAAAACATAGTAAAGGCCACTGCTCTATATCCTAGTTTCTAAATCTAAAAAGTGAATAATATATTACTACAACAGAGTTGGGCTAAGTTATCAGTGTATGTCACTCCTATTTCCATCTTTCAGCTATGCTATTTCATTTTGATTTCTTGTGGCACCTGCTCTTATAATATTAATTTGTCATCTTAGTTATCAGGTTGTGAATACTTTAGATAGAAAATTATAGCCAGACGTAAAATTAGTCTAGGTGTAAATAAGATAAAATTCCTGCTGTCAATTACAAAATGTATGAACTAGGAGAAATATATATAAAGCATTTATTGGGGTAACCTGAAGGAGTGATGTATTCTACCTGAATGTGTAAGAAATGTCTTTATAGGAGAAAGCACTATTATTGACAATAGAATATTTGACCTTATAAATTCAGGGCTAAGTGTCGAGATTACTGAAATATCAGTTTACCTTAAAAATGACAAATAATAGACATTTTTATATATACAAAACTTTTTAAATTACAAAATACCTATTTCTTAGAGAATTCTGGGAGGATGGCTAAATAGAAAACACTAGGAATCTGTCTTCTCATCTAGAAAATAATTGCATTCACAGAATCAATCTGATGCAATTCAATCAACCTGATGGAACTCTAGAGTCTACTGAAGGCTTGTGACTTCAAGGGGAGGACTTGAATGATAAACTGAAGTTAATTTTGGTCAAGTTCAGCTCTTATCCCAAAAGAAGATTTGATTTCTATCCTCTATCCTTAGTGCTATGGTATGCAGTGTAGGAGTTTCAGGAGCACCTTGCACACAGCTCATGGGAGCCAGATTAGGCATTAAGGACTTTGTTATCCAAATATCTGGTGGGACTTGTGTTTTGATAACTGAATGCTACATCTCCTCATAGAGGTGCAGAAACAAAGGCAAACATCCCCCCATATACTCATGCAAGTCCCTCTCCCTCTAGTTAAAGCAATTTCCATGGGGTGGGAGGATTTGAAGATCTAGTGCCTTTTTACCTCCTTTTAATTTTTTCTCTTTTACACCTATCTGTGAGCTAGACATTGAAGACTAGGATACTTGAAAGTAATTACATTTACATGGGAAAATATTAACAGAAAGCCACTGTGAGTACTGAAGAAAATGAACAGACACAAAAAAATCTGAGAAGACCCTAAATTTATACCTCAGACTGATCCTTGGCATGGAGAAAGCCTACAACAATAAAAAAACAAAACACAATAAAACAAAACTGGAGAATGAGGAGAATATGATTTCCAGAGTTACATTATTAAATTAAAATTTCCAGTATTTAACAAAAAAAGGCATGCAAAGATACAGGAAAGTATGGCCTATTAAAAGAAAAATAAAAACAAATAAAAACCCTATCACTTAGAAAGACCAGATAGGGGACCAGCTAGACAAAGACTTTAAAACAACTATCTTAAAGATGCTCAAAGAACTAAAATGAGACATGGGAAAGGCCAATAAAATGATGTATGAAAAAAGAGTTAAAGAATAACTAAGACCAAACCTTTGCAAACTCTTTCAAAAATTGAAGAGGGGGGGACGCTTGTTAATTCTACGAAGGCCAACATTGTCCTGAAGTCAAAGTCAGACAAATACACTGCAAGAAAAGGAAACTATAGGCCAATATCCCTCATGAACATTGATGCAAAAATCTTTGACAAAATACTAGTAAACCAAATTCAGAAGCCTATTAAAGGGATTATATATCATGACCAAGTGGAATTTATTTTTGGAACGGTATAGAATGAAGGAGAAAAAACCCACAGAATTATTTCAGTTGATGAAGAAAAAGTCATTTGACAAAATTCAATATGGTTTCATGATAAAAGCACTCAATAACTAGGTATAGAAGGAATTTACATCAACACAATAAAGGCCACATATAAAAAACTCACAGTGAACATTATATTTAATGGTGAAAGAACTGAAAGTGTTTCCTCTGAGATCAAGAAGAAGACAAAGATGCTCACTCTTGCCACTTCTATTCAATAATACTGGAATTCCTAGCCAGAACAATTAGTCAAGAAAGGAAATAAAAGGCATTTACATTGGAAAGGAAGAAGCGAAATTATATCTGTTTGCAGATAATATAATGTAATATGAAGAAAACCCTAGAAATTCCACAAAACCTATTAAAACTAATACACAAATTTAGTAATGTAGTCAGATACAAAGTCAATTTAAAAAAATTAGTTGCATTTCTAAATGCTAACAACGTACAATCTGAAAAGTAATTTAAGAAAACAATTCTATTTACAATAGCATCAAAAAGAATAAAAAGATTAGGAATTAACCAGGAAGATGGAAGATTTGGACAAAGAAAATTATAAAACATTGCTGAAAGAAATGAAAGAAGACACATATAAATGGCAATATATCCCGTGTCCATGGATTGAAGATTTAAAATTGTTAAGATGTTAATACTGCCAAAAATGATCTACAGAATCAAAGCAATTCCTATAAAAATCCATCCTAAAATATGCATGGAGTCAAAACGCACCCTGAGTAGCCATAATAATCTTGAAAAAGAAGAACAAAGTTAAAGATCTCAGAGTTCCTGTTTTCAAAACTTACTACAAAGCTACAGGAACCAAAAAAGTGTAGTATTAGCATAAAGACAGACATAGATTAATACAATATAGAATCCAGAAATAAAACTTTTACTCATGAAAGTACACTATCAACAGAGTGGAAAGGCAACCTATGGAATAGGGCGAAGTATTTACAGATCATATAACTGATAAGGGACTAATATCCAGAATATACAGACAACTCCTAAAATTCAATAACAAAAATAAATAAATAAATAACCACATTCAAAAAAGGGCAAAGGATTTGAATAGACATTTCTACAAAGAAGAAACATGGATTCCAATAAGCATATAAAAAGATACTCAGCTTCACCGATTTATTAGGGAAATGAAAATGAACACCAAAGTGAGACATTATTTCACAACCATTAGGATGGCTACTATCAAAAAAGACAAAATAACAAGTGTTGGTAAGGATGGAGAGAAATTGGAACCGTTGTGCACTGTTAGTGGGGATATAATATGGTACAGCTACTTTGGAAAATGGTATGGTGGTTCCTTAAAAAATTGAAAATGGAATTTCCATATGATCCAGCAAATCCACTTTTGTGTATATACCCCAGATAATTAAAAGCAGTGTCTCAAAAAGATGTATGCACACTCTTTGTCTTTCAAGCTCCCACAACAAAATACCATAAACTTGGTAGCTCATGAACAACAGAAATTTGTTTCTCTCCATTCTGGAAGCTAGAAGTCCAAGATCAAATCACTATTAGATTCATTGTCCTGTGAGGGCCCATTTTCTGGTTCATGGACAGAGCTTTCTCACTGTGTCCTCACATGGCACAAAGGACAAAGCAGCTCTCTGGGCCTCTTTTGTGAAGCACTAGTCTATTCGTGAGGTCTTCACCCTTATGACCTAATTACCTCTTAAAAGCTACACTTCCTAATTCCACCACATTGGTGATTAGGTTTGAATATAATAAACTAGGGGGACAGAAACATTCAGACCATAGCACCATGTTCATAGGAGCAATAATCATAGGAGTTAAAATGTGGAGGTAACCCAAATAAACATGGACAGATAAGTGGATAAGTAAAATGTTAATGCATACAATGGAATTTTATTCAGCCTTAAAAAGGAAGGAAATTCTAACATATGCTACAATATGTAAAAGCTTTGAGGACATTATGCTAAGTGAAGTCACAAAAAGGTATATGCTGTATGTTTGCACTTATACGAGGGACCTACAGTAGTCAAAATCATAGAGACAGAAAGTAGTGTGGTGTCTGCCACTGGTTGCAGGAAGGGGTGAATGGTGAGTATTTGTTTAATTTTCTTATGTATAAAGGTTCAGTCTTGCTAGATGAAAAGAATTTTAAAGATAGACAGTGGTGACGGCTGCACAATAATATGAAAGTACTAGTACTATTGAACTGTATATTTAAAATGGTAAATTTTATGTCATGCCTATCTTAAAACAATGAAAAAATTGAAAAAACATTATTTCTAAAGGAATACATTATAGCTTTCCCTTAAATATTAAAACATAAAGTATATTAAAATAATTTGAATAGACTATGTTAATATCAATTTATTAAATACATTTCTTGCAATAGTTAAATATTATGAAGAGCTATACTATACATAAAAGTAAAGATTTTTATCTTTTTTACTATTATATACTTTATTAAAGCACAGTACTTAGTATATAGTAAATTCTTAGTAAACATACATTTTAATTAACTGAATGGAATTTTGAATAATTGCTATTATAATTAATATATTAAACATGCTTTGGAAATTTAAAATCTATAAGTACATTAATGTGTGTTTGAGTCCATACTTAAAAATATGCTAATATTTTGTATTCTTTTATTTCATACTTTACAGTGTAAAATTATTTATACTAATATTTAGTAACTGTATATACTACTTTTTTTCACAAGTATGTCCTCCTACTGAAACATTAATTTCTCATGTACTCGCAAGGCAAATGCTATAGCAGTTTCTTTTGTTTTCACTTACTCTGCCTATCTAATAGTTCTGTTTAAAAAAAAGCCCTTGGATATACTTGTGGCTGAGGCATATTTCACGAGTCATGGTCTGTGTCATGTTTCCTAATCTTATTACCAAGCATTGGAAATGCCAAGTCTTTTGATTGTTTTCAATTTTAAAATATCTTTTTAGAAAAGAAAAAATCTCAATAGCTTAGTGATACTTACAGAGAAAACACAAAATAAAAAACTGGAATTCACAGTTTGGTAAGCACAGTGGGTTAAGCTTGAGGGTATACTGTCAAATTCCCATATAATTTAAGAGCTAGAGATTTCCCAGTCAGCACAACAGGACAGCAGTCTCCAGAGAATTCTGAGTTACATTTCACTCTTTTTCATTTTGTTAGTACTTTTCTCTGTCAGTATAAGCAAAGAGAAGCACATTTATGCTAATCTACCTGTGCATCTGGATTACAATTTGAACAAATTTAATTGCTACACTAGTCAAAATATAATTTATATTTCAGATTTGATGAAGTGAAGAAAAATAATTGGCTTATTAATTTTTTTAAGCAGAAACATTTTTACACTCTGAAGATACAGCTGAGTTATAATTAATATTGAGCTTAACCAAGATGTGTTAATGATGAGTTCACTGACGCTACGTCAGGGCGAAAACAGGCAATCTGTATCTAACTTTATGCTGATGATACAGTGCAAAATATGTTTGTTTGAAAGACCATCTGTTATTTTCAGGCATTTATATGCAATTATATGGTGGATAGCTAAACTATCGTGACTGTAACCTAAAAAAAAGTCATATGCTGTTAACAACAGTAAAGCCCCTATCTGCCCCTAGATATTAAAGAGCTGATTTTGATATATTATTTATTTGAAATGGCATTGGTTGCCTTGGGTGGTTTATTCTTGAATATGTGGGTGCTTCATTAACATATTGGGCTTTCATCAAGGTCAATATTTTAAACTCAAAAGTATAACAGGAAAAGGAAATGTTGGCTTATTCTAAAGCCCTCAGCTATATAATAGTGACAGAATGACGTTCATTCATTTGGTTTTAATTTAGTTTTCTGTAAAACGAAAGAGTTCATCTCTAAGATACTTTGTAAACCTGAAGTTTGATGATTCTGTTAACCATCTATACTAGTACTGAAAAAAATAGTTATGGAAATCCCTGGTAGTCATTTTAGGATTATACACTACCCATCATTTTATAGATTTCTTTAAGGAGTAACTTAGAAGTAATGAGTTACGAAAAAAATTCAGAATTTGATAAACAGTTTGTAAATATACATTCAGTGTCCAATCACGTAGTATGGATTATCTCTAAAGCTCATGCTCATGGCAGATAAGAGAACTGAATAGGTGGTCTTAATCTTTCTGGTTTAGAGCTTTTTCTGCCAAGGATAAGAGATGGAATGGAAAACCTCTGTTTAGTAGCACCTGCTGTTGCAGGAGAAACCCTCTGGCTTCAGCATGCAGTCTGTTTTCCTGTGGCATCATCTTTTAACAGCTGTGAATACAGATGTCTTAGTCCAAAGGAGACCTGACTGGAGACCTCCGTACCAGTGCTCCTGGGCACTCTCCTGTTGCCAGCACTACTGAACCCCTGCTTTGTTATGCTGACATTTCATACAAAAGTAAGCAAGTTAAGCTTTCCTTGAAAGCTCAGTACACAAGAAACTCTATATATTCTTTGATTTGAGTATATTTTTGCAAAATATCATATCATTTTTCTGTCCACTTATGGTCTCTTTCTTCTCAAAACAGAAATTTTTCTTAATAATTGTATTTAATGTATTTTCTATAATGTATTTGGTAAAAAATATTTTTGATTCTGTATCTGACTGTAGCTCCATGGTTTTAGTAATAATTTTTTTTTCTTTTTTTCTTTTTTTTTTAAGGAAAGAGCTTTACTCTGTCATGGATTGATGATTGAGCGAAAAAGCCACTCCACTTCTTAGTACATCAAATTTGGTCAAGAAATTAGTATTCTAAAATATTTTGTTTAAACTATAATTTTTTGTTGTTTCTTCTTCTTAGAAGAAGATAAAGAATATTTTTTTCCCAACCCTATTGAGAGAGAGAGAGAGAGAGAGAGAGAAAGAGAAAGAGAGAATAAATATGAACATTTGTTTTCAGGATATGGATCAGAAGTAAAAATTTTACTCTGATCTCTGGCTATAAATAACTAACTATTTTTAACAGTTCTTTTCCTTTTTTCATTTCCAGTATTTGTGCTTGCATATTTTTTCTCCTCTCAGTCTTACTAGCTAAGTAATTCAATACAGCAAATATTATCAGAATAATAAAAAAAACCTGGACATATTCAAAGGCAAATCAAAACCAAAGTTAGTGGAGATATAAAGACTTTGATTCTTTCAAAAGAGGGGTGGGGATTTTCCTCATGCATTTCTCTGCCCAGCCTCTCAAATATGAGGTCAGTGAGCAAATATATCACATTTGTGCTTGTGTGAGTTCACATGGACACAAAAGGGAAAGGGTCAGACAGAGAAAAGACCTGAACTGGAAGAGAAATTAATCACCTTGAACATATGTAGGCCTTTCAATAAAATAGCACATTACTTTTCTCTCACATTTACTAGAAAATCTCAACATCACAAATACATTCTCTCTCAGCCTTTCTATAATATGTATATTTCCTTGAATTAGAAAAGAGATTCTTAAAATGAAAATGAAAGCACCTATGATATCTTCAGTTTCATTCTCTACTATTATGCGTTGTTGCAGAATGGGGACTGACTATATTTAGGAATAATCTTTCTTGTTTATTGGTTGGATTTTTATACAAAATCATTATAATGGTTCATTGCTGGAATATGGATGATTTCTTTTGGTTGTAATAAAACATGGCAATAATAAAAAGGCATTTCAACTGTACAGGAAGTTAACAACCAATTTTCTTGATGCCTCCAATGATAATGTTCATAAGTTCCAAGTTCATTTTCATGGTATACTGTAATTAGAATTAGCATAAATTTAAAATGTTGGGTCATCCATATCTATTAGACAAAAAGTCATTTTCTATTTATGAAATTTCTATTACTGTTGAGTAACTTTCAGGTTTTAAATTAAATTTCCTTATTTGCATTAGGTTTAAAGCCATAAATAGCTTTTTAGAATATATAATTGAATTCATATTGGGTTTGTAGACAAGAATATTCTATTAAATACAGAGATTTCTATTAACATTTAAGCTATGATTTCAGAGACACTAAGGGAAAACACAAAACAAGCAATAAATCAGTGATATGTACAGTATTGCTAGGTTCTTTCCAAGAAGACTCACCAGAGAATCGTAAAGGAAAAGGAATCAAATAACAGTACAATTAATGTTCCCTGCACAGCCATATTTTACCAAATACTACATATGTGATTGAGTGAGAGAACATACAAAGAAAAACAAGAATTTTAATATTGACCAAAGGAAAGCAAGTCAGCTCTTTGCATGTCAAATACAGACATGCTTCTAATTCTTACTTAACAAATTGCAGAGGAAACATATAAGCCATTTGACCTGCACAAGAGATTGTATTGACCAGAAAAGTGCAACAGTGATCAAGGTCCCGATATTTAACAAGAAAATTCTAATTTATTTACATCTTGAAGTTGGGCTATTAGGAGATTAATGCTTGAATACTCTTCCCCTTTGGAGTCTGTGGCAACATATTTTCATGATTCTGGTTCTCCAAGCACATCTTCACAATTGCTTTTTCCCCCACTTTCATGTAGATGATTCTCAATTTTTATCCTTCGCCACTTTCTCTTTCTACTATCAATCATTTCATCCATTTCCATGACTTCTAACTATCACTTCTATGCAAATGATCTTCATATCTGTATCTCCATTTGTGAGCCTATTCTCCAACCCAAATTTACTCACATGAATTTACTGAAATTTGCCCTGGGTGCTCTGATCTCACCTGCAATACAACCAAAGAACAAACTGGATTTCCTTATCATTTTCCTCTGTGTTTCCACGTTATAAACCATCATTTTTTGGTCACATATTTAGCATCACGGTTTAGTCTTTTTACTCTCCTTCCTTTTAAAATTCCATAATGTCTAAGGTCTATCATTTGTTATTACTACAATACCTTTCATCTCACTCCATGTTCTGTATTTCTACTATCATGGAGCTTTTGACTCTGTACCTTTAACTATCCCAGCACAGACACACTATGTACCAGGAAGGTTTTTGACAGGGATGGGAAATCATAGACTGCCTTCCTTATTTTTTTCTAACCTTCTCCAGCTTTGATTCAGTGGCCAAATATTGTCTTAATCTGTTATCAGGTTCTTCTTCATTATCCTACCTCAATTACTTTGATCATGGAAATTTCATCCTGTCTCTCTTGCTATGAATCCAAGCTCCTACTAAGGGAGTTGGCTTGTAATCGCTCGTCATTGAGTGATAGATCAAACCTAGCAAATTTGCCCTTTGTGGGAACCCAGTGTTTGCTCTGTTTATCTCCCAATACAACTATGTGGTTATATCTGTCAGACAGAACAAACAGGAAAGCATACATTATGTTCCCACTTTTTTGGAAGAGTGCACCTGCTACCTGAGTGTATTTGTTCTCTGGATCCAGTATCATGTATTCAATGGGGGTGAAGAAGAAAGTGTCTTATCATACCTCGTATGTCACTCTACAAACCTGCTCTTCTCCCCTGACCCCCAACCAAACCAATTTAAAAAATGTGGATACAATGGTAAAGATTCAATAGATTCCTAAAGGGAGGTTTATTTACACACCTCCTGACTCAGAGGTGTGTATATACCACATTTTCTTTATCCATTCATCTGGTGATGTATACTTAGGTTGATTTCATAACTTGGCTATTGTGAATAGCACTAAATAAAAATAGGAGTGCAGATATTACTTTAATATAATTATTTTTTGTGTATTTTGAATATGTACACAGTTGAGGGATTGCTGGATCATATGGTAGTTTTATTTTTAATTTTTTGAGTTACCTCCATACTATTTTCCATGGTGACTGTACTAATTTACATTCCCATCAACAGTGTAGGAGGGTTTCCCTTTCTCCACAGCCTCACCAGCCTCTGTTATTGCTTGTATTTTTGATTAAAGCCACTTTAACTGTGGTGAGATGATATCTCCTTGTGGTTTTCATTTGCATTTCTCTGAAGATTAGTGATAGTGGGAATTTTTCATACACCTGTTGGCCATTTGTATGTCTTCTTTTGAGAAATGCTTACTGAAATATTTTGCCCATTTTATAATTAGATTATCATTATTTTTTGCTATTGAGTTATTTGAGTTCCTTACATATTCTGGTTATTAGTTCCTTGTCAGATGGAGAGTTTGCAAATCTTTTCTCCCAGTTTGTAGGTTTTCTCTTTGTTGATTGTTTCCTTTGTTTTGCAGAAACTTTATGTTGATGCAATACCATTTGTCTTTTATGAGTGGTGCTGGGAAAACTGGATAACCATATGCAGAATAATGAAAGCAGACCTCTGTCTCTCACTGTAGACAAATATCAAATAAAAAATGGACTGAAGACTTAAATATAAAAACCAAATCTAGGAAACAACTAGGAGAAAACATTGAGACATTGGTCCAGGCAAAGATTTGTAACTTGTAAGACCTCAAAAGTACAGGCCACAGAAGCAAATATAGGGAATCCTTTGTCTTTGCTTAGTGCATGACATGGAGTTGATCCTCAGTAAATATTGAGTGAACAGATAGATCAAAGATGTAAAGAAGAAAGGACTAAAAGAGAAAGGATAGAACTCCCATTAATGATGACATAAAATAGAATCTAATCTAAATTCATCATAAAAAGAAATTTATTGCAGTGTTTGCAAAACAATTTTTAATGTTTCATTCAAATTGGAGAATCAAACTGCATTTCATTCAATTCAATAAATTGCATAATATAATTTTGAGGAATTATTTTGGGGGGTATTTGTTATTTTAAGTGTTTGGTTAACTATTGACACCCAGTTGATTTTTTTCACCACTAAGTCAAATTAGGAATTCTTATAAATTGTAAATAAGGATGAATCTAAATCATTTCTCTATATGAACATTCTATATTCAATTAATAGTTATTTGTTGACCTATATCTGCACTAGGCAGCTTGTTAGTCTTTGGAATTACAGGGGTGACATGGATATATGTAGTTCTTAGTTTTATGAGGCCTTAAATATAGTAGTAGTTTGTAAATTATATGAATGCTTGATTATAACTGTATTAAGTTCTTCAATATGTTGTGATTATATAAATATTAGGATTTCTCAAAAGTGCATGTCCCTTCAATGTTTTCCTAGTCCAGATTAGAGTGATATGAGGGCTTTCTGGTTTTCCATTTTGCTGTTTTTGTGTTTCTGACCCTTTTCAAGGCAACCTCTAAGAATTGCTTATTACAACTAGAAATGTCTCTGGGTCAGTTCAGACTCTCCCAATTGCCTGAAGTAGGTACTGTGCTGGGAAAAAAGGAATGAGAAGGGATTAGAAAGAGATTTATGTTTGTCCATAGTGATCTTTAGGGAACGGTTGAGACTTCTAATGGAAGGCAAATGAGAAAGGTTTTGGAGGCATGCACTTACCGGTGGACCTGGGAGAGTCACCTGAGAATGCAAAGGCAGTGGGAGGCCAGGTGAGGTTGATTGGACTTTGCAGAGCTGGGATGGCAGGACTGGGCTGTCCAAGACCATGCATAATTTGCAAAGAGCAGGGCAGCCTGGCTGAGCAGCAGAAATGCTATGTTGGAGAGCAAAGTTTGCCTGAGGTGGTGTGAAGCAGCTGAGCAAGGCAATATGCTGTGACTGGAGACCGCAATGTGGGCAATTCACCTGTGAATAATCAATTTTTGGTTGATGACTGTATGTGCCTCTGGGTGTTTTTGAAATACTCATTTTTACCAGGATAGGGTCTGTTAGTAATTAGTTGTTCTATAATCTGCTACATCTCTAAAAATTGATATTTATTAAGCAGAATTGCCTTCTGTTTTAAACTGGCAACTCAGGCTCACGTTACTTATTTTTAATTATTCCAGATCTTTTCTGTTTCACCTAGGCAACTCATTATATTACAGTTATTTATATTAATAACGATCACCATGTAAAGCTACAAACACTCTTGCAAGGTGTTACAATGTCAACAGCTGCCAATTCTTAGGTAAAATGATTTGGTTTATGGGAATTACTATTCCTCAGGGGTTTGCATCTATTTCTTTCACATAGAAGTGAAACTTGCCAAATTTATTCAAGTAGAGTTTCCCATTCTTTATGAGTTACTGAAAGTATTCAAATAGGAAAAGGTATCTGTATGTGTCCAGGAATGTGGGATGTAAAAAAGCTCTTGTTTATTTCAGAACAGCATACAAAGCATGTCGTTGTCCTATACAAGTAAGAACAAGGAAAATTATTCCATTTTAATATTTTAAAAAATAATCCACACTGAGACTGTTTATACACAGAAAAGAAAAAAATCCTGAACTAGTCGGAAGTATTCAAATGATTTGAGTGGATATAGAACAGTTTGATATGATGTAAACACATAGTCACTCCTTTTTTTCGCTGCACAAGTTTCAATTAAATGTAAAATTTTACCAACAGTGAAATAACTTTTTGGAAAATGTGTGGGAACAATAGGTCTTTGGTTAAATTGTCTGGTGTGGAAACATATATTCCATATAATATCATGTTTAATCCTAGGGAGATAAGGATCAAATAAAATAAAAGTCAGATTTTCCTAGAATCTATTGAATATAATTTTTGCCTTCTGTAGGCAGAGTAATTTGTGGAAGTAGCTGAAAACGAACAGGTAATAATGCAGTTTGAGTATCTTTATCTGGAAAATGACCTGAGAAGACCCCATCAAAGGCTGGAATATCCAGACAGCAGAGGAAGAAAGCTTCCTGAAAGAGGGGGAAAGGAAAGGAATCCACATGCTAGAAGTGTGCCTCTGTGTCTCTTATGGTCTGTCTCCTCTTGTGATGATCTTTCTAATAGCAAACATCTTATCATTATATTTAGTGATTGGCAAAACTTCAACCAGAAACTTGCACTTGCATTGTATCATTTTAATGGGCTTTTAAAACAAACACATTTATGAATGATAGATAAACATAATTTTCTAATACAGAAGATATGGTTGAGGACCCTCTTAGAAAAAGAAAGTTTAGGAATAAGAAGACAGAAAGGGTAGAACACGAGAGACCTTTGCAGGGCAGCTGGAGGATGATAAATTAGGAGGCAAACTATACCAGGCTTTGGAATTGAGGCATTTTCTAGATTCATAATGTCAAGAAGTACAGATCTAAGGGATCATGTAATACGTTTACAGTCTATTTTCTCTTTGTTAGTTATTTGCATTGAACTTCTTTAATTTACAAAGCACTTCCCTAAACTATCCAATTTGAGCTTCAAAACAATACCATCAAAAAATAGTTTGTTTGACTTAATATTATAGGTCAAAACATTAAGACTTAAATGTTAAAGGACTTTTCAAAGATCACACAAGCATTTGATGTACACAAGACATTATATGTGTGTATGTGAGTGTGTGTATATGTGTTCATGTGTATGAAAGAAGTCTTTTTCTTTGGAAGTTTTTGCTGTGTTTTTTATTTTTATTTTTTATTTCAGAAATTTAGGAGAGTATAAACATTTTGGTTACATGATTTGCTTTTGTGCAGTTTGAGTCAAAATTATAAGTGTGCTCATCACTAAGATAGATGTATTGTACCGTTAGGTGTCCCCCTTCCCACCTGCCTAGTTTCCATTGAGTTTTACTACCATGGATGTTGATTGATTAGTTCCAATTTAATAGTGAGTACATGTGGTATTTTTTTTTCCATTCTTGCTATACTTCACTTTGAAGAATAGTCTCCAGTTCCATCTAGGTTGTTACAAAAGGACTTTTAGTTCACCATCTTTTTTTTTTTTTCATAGCTGAGTACTCCATAGTTTACATATACCACATTTTATTAATACACTCATTTATTGATGGGCACTTGAAAGAGGTCTTTTGTTGCCAAGAAATAAATTAATGTGTTTATATATTTTACCTTATTAGGACATATAAGTAAAAATTTTGATGATTTTCTTTTTCCCTTCCACCTTTGGAAAAGAAAGGAAGAGAGTAATACTTTCAAATTAATACAATTCAATCACAATAAAAAGGTCCATATTTATAGACTATATATACAAGATATCTACCTTGAAGATGTTTTCAGTTCGTAGTACCATCATCATATCTTATTTTCTAAATAAAAACATACCTTAGTTAGCCTTTTATATTTTAATATCCATCCTTGAAAGACTTCAATGTGTACATCAATGCACATGCATACTCATATTCATGTGCTCTCTGGGATAAGAGTTAACATCAGCAGCAGCAATAACAAATGCCGCTATATATTGTGCTGCTGCTATTTATTATACTCCTACAGTATGCCAAGCTTTGTGTACTTAAAGGATCTTATTTAATCTTTAACAAAAGTACAGGGACAGCTATTATTCTTATATGACAGATGACAAATCTAAGGTTCACAGAGGTTGAGCAACATGGCATAATTGGTATTTATAAGCCTAGAGTATAAAATAAACCAATGGGATGCTAAAACAAAGAATGTAAAATTATTTATTGGTCTACGTACCACATAAAGCATTTATTAGATAATAGGTGGTATATAGTATGCATTGTTATTTGAAAAGTGATGATTTGTCATATATAAAAGCACTCTTTGAAACTTTCTTTTTCCTAACAAGTGCCAGGGTGACAGATGACAATGCTGGCAATGGGAGAATGTAATACACTGTGTTTTGTTTCTTAAGGCCACTGGCAAGTCCTCTAAAGGTCAGGTATTGAACATGACTACGATAATTCTAAACCAGCCTTTGGAGCCATCAAATCACATAAATCTCAGTCATATGAAAACACATCTTCAGCTATAAGGGAAACATTTCATTGTCTTCTTTCTAAATCCGTACACATATCACACTGTCAAAGAGTAGAACAAATGAGGATTAATATCACATAGCTACACTTACATCTGCATCACTGAAAATAGAGATGCTGACTTTTTTCCCCTAGCCTATCGAATTCTTCCTATTTTCTGCCAATCCTTCTGGGCCCCTTTCTCATTCTCATCCAATTCTTTACCTTCTGATCACACACTGAAATCTTCCTGAGCAACCATAAATGCTGCTCAAAATTGGCTAGTGATTCTGTTATCTTTACCTTCATTTCTGCATTTCTGAGATACTTTTAATATCCCCATAGGCTTTACAAATGAGAAATCACAATCCACTTCTTGAAGTAAATTCTTCAAATTCCTGGACTGAGTTTCCTAGAGACTATTAAGAAGTATTTATTATCATATGATAGTACAGTGTTATTAGTTTCTAGTGGTGCTTTCAGCCTTTAGATTTGTCCAATGGGTTTCCTTTTTCCAATATTTTTTTCTTTAATTTACCCACAATTTCCTCCATAAGTCAAATATATATTTTTTTCTAAAATATTATTTTTTTTTACTTTCTATTTATTGATGATGTTAATGTATTTTATATTGTATTTTAGTTTCTCCTTATAATTCTAATAGGAACATTTAGTTTTCATTATCAAAATAGTTTATACAGTGCTTTGTGGGAAGCTTTTATTTGTAAGGGATAATTTTCCAGATTTCATCCTAAGCCTGAGGGATCTTGAAGAACAAACCCTTTATTTCTAAGTATTACTCTTGGAGATGAACAAGGCCTATAGAGATTGCTGTCTGACTGACAGATTAGGCATGAGAAAGGGGGAAAATAATTTAAGGGCTGAAAGAAGGCAAATGACCAGAACATTAGGATGAAAAATGAAAAGAATTTCTGATGTATAAAGGAGAGACTAGAAGAAAACTTGTCCACATGGGATAAAAAGAGTGTTGTGGATGTTTATCCCAAATTTCTTCAAACATTATACATACTCTCCCTGTGCCATTCTTTGCATTCTTTCTATCATTACATTTTTCTTTTCTGAACTTTGGGGTAAGTACTTAATATAGATCTTCATTTTCCTTTACCATTTTCCCTGTCCTAACTGTATGCTCATCATTTTTTTCATTTGACGGCACTTGACACAAAACATCACAAGCTTCTTAAAACCTTGATTTGTCATTGAGTACCAGCAGCTGCTCCTTAGATTCATCAACATGTCAAAATGTCAGGTGCTGAGACTCTTACCTGGGTATTGCTTGTGGCAGTTTTGATCATTGTAGAAAAACATGAACATGTTCCATTCAGTATAGTTTGCCAATAGTGAAACTTTGCAGCAATAATTATATAACACTGCCACATTATATCTTACTGTAGATAACACAATTGGACTAAACTTTATAGTGATCATACTTTTGCATTTTGCATATAAAATAGGAAAATGAATAAATTGTAGATATGTTCCCCAATGGCTATTCAGAAAGACTGCATGCAGGTGCTCATCGGTTTTAAAGATTTGGAAAATTTATCTATTACTATTGAGTAAAAATAAAAGCATGTATATTAAAAAAATATGGGAACTAATTTGGGGTATGTTTCCCCAAAGCTGAAAATTAGATTCTTATACATTTTCAAACTGTACTTATTATATACCTGAAATTTTTTGAAAGTTGAGCATCTAAGATTTGCATGTGGTAGTATGGATTAATGACAAAAGACCTAAAAATTTTATATAATCTGAAATTTTGGTTTAATAGGTGCTGTCTTACTTGGACTCTGCAACCTTCATTGGCAACTAGGAGCTTCAAGACAGGACACAAGTTAAAGCATCATCTTATTGCCAAAGGATCTTGATAAATTGAGCTAGGTATTTCTTCTTCACATTGACCCACTGTCCTATTCTTGTTCTCACCATAGGGGTTTAAGGTGGAAAGTCCTGTTTCCTTCTTTAAATTTAGGCACCTGAAGCATCAGTACCTGCCATCACAACACCAATGGGTAGAACCTTAAGGAGCCTTCCCTACTCTGACCACTCTTCTCAGGTTGCTTTCATTGTAAGATGGTAACCCTTAGATTGCTTTCTGTAGCTACATAGAGAAGTAAAGCTCCAGCTAGTCCTTGCTCTTGGAAGATTACACTTCATTTCCTGTTCCATTCTAGATCTTACAACATCAAAGACAAAATACTTCCTTTACAATTTGTAAAGTGTCAGCATTCTTAGATGTAAATCAAATTTATCATAGATCATTTCCAACAGTAGTTTCTTTCTCTAAGGGAGTAAGAACTGACAAGTTTGTGTGGATGATTAGTATATAATAAAAAATTTCATTGCTAAGGAGCAAAATGGTACAGGAGAGAATCAATCATCTGCTACACTCTAAGATCAAGACTTCTGCCTTTTATCGGGAATATCGAGAATTGTATCACCAGACAAACAACTTTGGGATTCATAACCTCACATATCACATGAATGTGTAGTATTTCACCAGTATTTTGCAATACAGATTAAAAAATGAGAATCAGCTGAGTAACTACTTAGAAAATGTCTTATTTTAACTAACATTTGTAATCTGATTATTCATCACATTTGAGCTTTTTTATATAAATTCATGAATTTACTTCAGTACAGTACCAACATTTGAATCTTTATAGAAGTTTTGTGGAAAATATTTAACAGTATTATTTGAGCTAACAATGAGACTTTTTGTTTTCAGCAAAAGCAGTCTTTAATGGCTCCCTGGATTTCATAAGAGTCAGTATTGATCTATAATGTTTTTGGTCAGTCTGTGTGTGTGTTCAGGGAAGAGAGTCGGTCATAACTCCAATTATTTACTCAATTCTCCTCTGGGAATTATGATGTACTACCCAGAGGTGGGGGGGGGGGAGAGAGAGAGAGAGAGAGAGAGAGAGAGAGAGAGAGAGAGAGAGAGAGGAGATTGGATTCCAAGAATTTGGAAAACTACTAACTATTCATTTTACACTTCAATTGAAAGTTCAGAAAATACTTTTCATTTTTAACAATAATTGTCTTTAGGAAGTTTCTAAAAGAGCTACAACAAATAGAACTGTTAACAGTAAAGCTTACTCTTTTAAATAATAATCCAGGCATACTCCTATAAGGAAACAGATTTCAATTAATTTTTATTACTCTTTAACTTAAATTTCCTTCATTGCATTTTATTGATAATTATTTATTTTACTGCACTTAATACAAATTGAAAATTATATATTTGCATACATGGTGAACCAATATGAAAATATTACTCCATCAAAACTGCAGTGTACATATGTACCATATGCCTTAGGAAACGTACAGCAGGAGTGTGGAGTATTTATTTGAAGAATGGCAGTGTACACTTTAACTAAAATGGAATATCATGCTTTGAAAGATATCCATTTTATTTATTGTGGTACACCTGCTCTAAACACATTTTACACAGTGTTTTTGTACCCTTATTGTGCCATTGCTATTGTTTTGTAAAATCAGTGTTGCAGATTGGGACAGAATTCAAAATTTCAGCCTCTGAGTCTCTACTATATTTGAAATAATCTTCTATATATGCATTTTTTTCAGTTTTAAAATATTAAGGAGATACATATGTTTTTGTTATAAAGATAGCTTTTATAATGCTTATGTCAGGGCTTTTAGTGTGCCCATCACCAGAATAATGTTCACTGCATCCATAGGTAAATTTTTATTGCTTACCACTTTTCACTCTCCCCCTTTCTTGGTTTCCAATGTCCTTTACATCTTTTTGCACCCATGCGTACCCATGATTTAGCTTCCAATTATTAGTGAGAACATGTGGTGTTTGTTTTTCATTCCTGAGATACTTCACTTAGGATAACAGACTCTGGTTCCATCCAAGTTGCTACAAAAATCATTTTTTCATTCCCTTATATGGCTAAGTAATACTTCACATGTGTGTGTATATGTGTGTGAGTATACATATATATATACATGCCACATTTTCTTTATTCAATTGTGAATTAATGAGCACTTAGATTGATTCCACATCTTTGAAATGTGAATTGTGCTTTGATAAACATTTGAGTGCATGGACTTTTCTGATAACATGACTTCTTTTCCTTTGAGTAGATACCCAGTAGTGGGATTGCTGGATCAAATGGTAAGTCTATATTTATTAATATTTCTTTGAGTAATCTCCATGTTATTTTCCATAAAGGTTATACTAATTTGCTGTACCATCAACAGAGTATAAGCAACCCTTTCTGTCTGCATTTACTGATTTTTGACTTTTTAATAATGGCAATTCTGACAGGGTTAAGGTGGTATTTCATTGTGGTTTAAATTTGCATTTGCCTGATGATTAGTGATGTTGAGCATTTTTCACATTTATTGGCCATTTTTGTATCTTCTTTTGAAAAACTTTTATTCATGTCTTTTGCCTACTTTTTCATGGGGTTGTTTGTATTTTTCTGGCTGATTTGTTTGAGTTATTTGTAGATTCTGGATATTAGCCCTTTGTCGGATGTATAGTTTGTGAATATTTTCTTCTATTCTGTAGGTTGTCTATTCACTCTGTTGATTATTGCTTTTACTGTGTAGAAGCTGGTTAACTTAATTAAATCCCATTTATTAGTTTTTGTTGTTGCTGTATTTGTCTTTGGAGTCTTTCTTAGTCACAAATTCTTTGCCTAGTCTGATACCTAGAAGAGTTTTTCCTATGTTTTCTTCTATAATTTTTATGGTTTCTTGGCTTACATTTAAGTCTTTTATCCAACTTGAATTAATTTTTATATGTGGCAAGAGATAAGGGTCCTGTTTCATTCTTCTGCATGTGGCTGTCTGATTTTCCCAGCACCACATATTGAATGGATCATCCTTTCCCCAGCATGTATTGTTTTCTGCTTTGTTGAAAATCAGTTGACCATTGCTATTTGGCTTTATTTCTGGGTTCTGTATTCTGTTCCATTGTTCTATGTCTTTTCCACAAGTGTCATGCTAATTTGGTTATTATAGTCTTATACTATGATTTGAAGTCAGGTAATGTGATGTCTCCAGATTTGTTCTTCTTGTTTAGGATTGCTTTGGCTATTGATTTGCATATGTTGAACTTCCTTCCATCTCTAGGTTGAAACACACTTGATCACAGTGAATTAATTACCTTTTTCATGTGCTGTTGATTTTGATTTGCTAACATTTTGTTGAAGATTTTTGCATCTATGTTCATAAAGGATATTGGTCTGCAGTTTTCTTTTTTCGTTGTGTCCTTTCCTGGTTTTGGTGTCAAGGTGATACTGACTTTTCTGAATACGTTAGGGAGAATTCCTTTTTCTTGATGTTATGAAGTAATTTCTGTAGAATAGGTACTGGTTCTTCTTTGAAGGTCTGATAGAATTCACCTGTGAATCCACCTAGTCTGGGGAGTTTTTTCTGTTGGGAGATTTTTTATTATTGCTTCAATCTTGCTGCTCAACATTGCTTTGTTCAGGCTTTCTATTTCTTCCTGATTCCAGCTTGGGAGGTTGTGTGTTTCTCAGAAATTATTCATTTCCTCTATGTTTTCTAGATTGTGTGTGTAGAGGTTTTCATAGTATTCACAGATATTTTGTATTTCTGTGCTATGATTTGTAATGTCTCCTTTTTCATTTTTGAATGAGCTTCTTTGACTCCTTTCTCTTCTATTTCTGGTTTGTCTTGCTAACAGTCTATCAATTTTGTTTATCTTTCAAAGAACCAACTTTTTGTTTCATTGATTCTTTGTATAGTATTTTAGTTTCCACTTCATTTATTTTTGTTCTTAGCTTTTTTATTTCTTTTCTTCTTTTGGCTGTGGGTTTGGTTTGTTCTTCTTTTTCTAACTCCTTGAGATGTGACATGAGATTGTTCATTTGTGATCTTTCTGTCTTTTTGATGTAGGCATTTAAGGCTATGAACTTTCCCCTTAGCACTGATTTTACTATATCCCATAGGTTTTTAAAGGCTTTTGCCCCTTTGTTGTTCAGTGCAGTGAATCTTTTGATTTCCATCCTAATTCTATCTTTGATCCAAGGATCATTTAACAGCAGGTTGTTTAATTTCCATGACTTCGTGTAAATTTGAGAGTTTCTTTTGGAATTGACTGCTGGTTTTATTCCATTGTAGTCTAAGAAGATACATTGTATGATTCTGGTTTTTTTTTAATTTGCTGTGACTTGTTTTGTGGTTTAAGTTATGATCAGTCTGGAAAATGTCTGATATGCTAATAAGAAGAATATATATTCAGTAGTTTGCACATAGAATATTCTATACGTGTTTATTAGATCCATTTGTTCTAGAGTCCCATTTATGTCCAGTGGGTTTCTTTTTTTTTTTTTGCACTATTCAATAGTTTTTTTTTTTTTATTTCAACATATTATGAGGGTACAAATGTTTAGGCTATATATATTGCCTTTGCCCCACCCGAGTCAGAGCTTCAAGTGTGTCCATTCCCCCAGACAGTACACATTGCACCCATCTTTATTCATTTTTTGCTTAAATAATCTGTCCAGTTATTTCATTGGTGTATTAATGTCCATGGCAGTTATAGTGCTACTGTTTATTTATTTGCTTAGATCTAATAGAATTTGTTTTATAAATCTGGGAGGTCCTGTGTTCAGTTCATATAGATTTAGGATTGTTGTCTTTATCATTATATAATGACCATCTTTGTCAGTTTTTTTTTACCAGTTTTGATTTAAAGTCTATTTTATCTGATATGAGAATGGCTTCACCTGCTCATTTTTGTTTTCCATTTGCATTGAAAATTTTTTTCCATCCCTTTACCTTGAGTCTATGTGAGTTCTTGTGAGTTTCCTGGAGATAATATATAATTGGGTTTTATTTCTTTCATCTATTCAGCCAGTCTATTTCTTTTAAGTGTGGCATTAAGGCTGTTCATGTTCAGTGCTAGTATTAATATGTAGGATACTGTTCTATTCATCATGTTGGACAGTATCTTGTTATTTCATTTTCCTTCTTTTGGTATTGTTTTTTAAGAGCTATGACCTCTACCATATGGGTGTTTTAATAGTGGTGTGTATCTCATGTGCTCTTCCATGTACAGTGCACTTTTGAGCATTAATGCAGGGCAGGTCGAGTAGTGACAAATTCCTTTCATGTTTGATTATCGTGTTGAAAAGTCTGTATTTCCACATTATTTATGAAACTTAGTTTTGGAGGATACAGAATTCTTGGCTGGAAGTTTTTCTGTTTTAGAAGACTAAAAATGGAGCCCCAATCTGTTCTGGCTTGTAAGATATCTCAGAAGTGTGTAGCAGCAGACTTCTCAGCAGAGACCTACATGTATATGTTGAAAGTGCATGGCACTGACAATGAGACAGTCCTAGAATCATCATATACACTCAAATACATAATGGAAGTAGGTATTTGCTTCCGAAAAAAAAGGTCTATTTCCAGTTCTCCAGTTACAAAACTATATCTTTGTGTTCCCTGTAAATAAGCTCCTCCTACTCCATGTCTTTTGGCTTCATTTGCTTAGTGAATGGTTGGCATCTGCAGTTGCTATATTGTTCATGGTGGAATATTATCTCACAAAATTAAGATTATTTTTGGAAATGCTTATCTACTGTCTAGTCTTTTAGAATGAATTTGTATTTTATCTATTTCAAATATTTATGTATTGTAGTAACATAGTGGGTTCATGTGATAAAACAACACTGTGCTGGAGTGCTCTCTTTAGAGAGCTGGATTGTTTTATGGTTAGTGTGCTGCAGTGACATGTGTTCAGCCAGCCCTTTTCACATGCATCTTGAATATCTGGAAGAGAATAACTTTCCTTGACTTACCCGTGTTTTCTCCATCCCCTTAGTTCTAGCTGCACAATGTTGCCTTCTCAGCTAAATGAACTGTGTTGCTTTGGTGTTTTGAAAATTTTAATGTGTATTCAAATCACCTGGGGATCTTGTTGCAAGGTTGATTCAATAGACTTGGGTGGGATATCCCCTGCATTTCTAGTAAACCCTTGAGGAGTAAGGAGCTAGACAATAAGAATGTTTTATTTTAACTGCAACTATGACCCTCAACACACTTGAATATTTGTGAGGTTGTGGTAGATGCTACCTGTTGAGTGAAAAGACAAAAATACATATGGAAATAGAAAAATGAAGAAATTAGGATTTAAGAAGAATGAAGTTAAAAAGTGATAGAGCAGAAATTAGAATTGAAGAACATCTTGGAAAAAATGGTTTTCATACCTATGTGGAAAATATATAGTCCATCTGCTACAGTGGCAGCCAGTCATATGACCTGGAGGGGAAGACTGAGTGGACAAAATAGAGTAGCAGTAATAATACTAGTAAACTGAAGCACAGTATTGACAAAGAACTTCCTTTTGAATTAGTTCAAATGCCTAGCAGCAATTGGCTTTGATGATTTAATATTTAGGATGTGTAGTTGAAAGCCACAGGATCCAGATTTTTGAAAAATTGACTTTTAAAAAAATTTGTTGCATAAGTATAGCTTGATAACCAAGCTGGTTGGCCTTGTTAGTAAATGCACTTTTTCACAGACATTAAAATTCTAAGGGCTCAAAACATTTCCCCAAAACTCTATGAAAAAATGTTCACTGTGTTTGAAGTCAACTAAATCTGAAGTGATTGAATATAAATGACACAGACCTAGGAAGAATTTTAAATGATTCAACTATCAATAAAGGCCTTTTTGTAATTATGAGAATAGCATAAAATTGCAAGCATTCAATTTTCCAGACAAGAAAACTATAATCTTTAAATTAATAAAGCATCTATTTTTCTTTCTTTTAAATGCTCAACTTTCCCCTTGACATTTTAAAAGTGAATCTGGTGCTTGTGATTGATAATAATAACTTTTATATTTAGCCATCTTTCATCACTTTATTGATTTGTCTATTTTCTTATGGCTTTTTTTCTTTGATCTCATTTAGCATTTGGGTGTACTTTATTGATTTCATCCTGTGGTCAATTTGCATTCAAAGTGTGCATTTGATTCGGTAGAAGCATTTGTAATATTGGCTATTATTGAGGAGTTTCAGAGGCCAATGTCTGAATCATCTACCAAGATTGCCTAAAGCAAATTAATAGTTGATAAAGTGGAAATTATTCACATACACTAATTAAAAGTTATTTAAATAGTCAAGATTTAAAAAACATACTACTAAAGTGAAACCATTTTATAATACATTTCTAGTCATTTCAAAGCTCTACAAGACCTTTGTGAATGTTACATACAGTGAGGGAGAGGAAATAAAGGAGGAGGCAGAATCAGCTTCTCTTCAAATGTAGTCCATAATTTTATTCCTATTATATATTCAGCTGCATTTAAAATTCAACTGCAGGTTGTAGAATGTTGTTACTTCTTCCATTTTCCACCTTGTCAAATAAATTGCTTTATTTTATTTTTAAGATGTTAGTCCAGTTTAATAATTAATGTGTATAATCAGGATGTACATTGTGGCAACAGAATAGAATTTAATTCTACCAACACAACATCATGTATATCATGGAGCTTTTCTGCTGAGAAATCCTGCGGACCCAAATGCATTTCAAAACAGAGTTTCACCTCATACTTTGGTACTATTGTGTTAAAAGATGAAATGGTGTCTTGGAAGGAAATGCATCTGGAATTGATCTGAACTCTGTCTCTCTCTTAAGCTAGAGGTAATTCAGTGACAAGCCTTTTAGAGAGATGATAAATGTAATGTTTCTGAACATGAATTTTTGTTGTGGGGGGGAACCTAATTAACCAACCTAAACTACTTCTATTCAAACACTCCAGAAAGATAACACCAGTCACAAATGTTAAATATCTGTTTTGCTTTACTTTGCTTACTCATGCATTTATTCAACACTTGCTATGGCAGTTTATCTAAAATTAGGTCCAAAGTAATTTAGGCAGCCATACCCTATGTGAAAGATTCTGTAGAAAGCTTTAAATCATAGTGACAGCCATTAGAACTTGCTTAAACGAAATGCATTTCTGAATAACTCCAGAGGAAACAATAGAAAAAAGAGCTATGTGTATATCCCATAAGGTTTCATAAGAAATTACTCAGCATTTAGATATGTGCTCCTTTGAAAGAATGGAATTAAATATATTATTTTTTTTTGGAATTCTACACATGTATTTAAAAGAAAATAATAGAATGAGCATTTATGCTGTGTCAGGTATATATCTTGGTGCCTTTATGTTATCACATCATTCAATTCTCAAAATTTTTTAGTTAAACGAGCAAACTATATTGTTACTCTCATTTTACTCATGAGAAAATAGTACCACAGAGCAAGAAGTAATTTGTCTAACATATATAAATAGTTAGCAGCAGTGATGGGCTTTAAATGTTAATAGTCTTATTCCAGCACACAGGTTCCTAACTCCTGTGCTGTTTTGTTTCGTTCACTGATTTCTGTGTAAATATTTATGAACATTGGCTTTTCCAGCTGTCACAAATAAGTAAAAGTCATTCTAAAATGTTGATGGACATTTCTAGAGTTAGCTCTTTTGAAAATTTATAAATTTGAAAAAAAATTCAGACTAAGGATTTAATTACATATTGCTTAAATATTACTAAATATGTCTACAAAATAATGGCTGTTTGCAATACATAAATTTACCACTTGAGTGCTGCTATTGTAGGTCAAAGGATAGTGATAAACTGGTGTAACACAGAGATGTGGAGACTAAGTTTATAATATAAAAAAAAAATCTCAATCTAATGTGCTGAAAAAAATTCAGAAACTAATTTGATTTTGGAATATATTTTCTATTAAGTTGTCTCAAATTGCAAAACTGAAGCACTTTGGAATAATAATAATGCAATTTGTAAAAATGTTTATTACAACTTTTTCTGCAAATTAGATGCTCTAACCAGTGATACAGAAATGATGGAAGAGAAGGTATTTATTATCTTATAGAAAAACACTTTAAAACATTTTTTTAGAGAGTTAAATTTATATGCCACTTTGAGGAGTTGCATGCGAAACTGTCTAAACTGACAAGACCTGAGACCTTACCTGAGACTTCTGGAAAAAAAAAAAAAAAGAAAAAAAAAAAAAATGCTGGCCTCTAGATAAAAAGATAATTGTTTTCAGTCTTAGCATTTTCCAAAAGTAAAAGAAAATTAATCTCAAAAAAATTTATAATTTACTCATTCCTTTATTTTAATTTATACTTATAGAACATTATTTCCCTTTATTGAAAAGAAAATTGTACAATGACTCATTTAACTCATTGATGAGTAAGTAGTTAACCTGAGAAACTGAGGGAGAATGGGCTTATATCTACATCTGGGTAAATGGACATAGTTTCAACTTTTACAGTTTTTTATTATTATTTCAAGATATTATGGACATACTAATGTTTCTGGTTACATGGAATGTTTTTGTAATGCTTGTGTCATGGATATAAGTGTGCCCATCACCCAAATAGTGTTCATTGTACCTGTTAGGTAGGTTTTTATCCCTCCTCTACTCCTCCCACTCCTGTGCTTTATTGCCACTGAGTTTTACTTCCCTCTGTGCACGTGTGCTCATCAGTTAGTTCCAATTTAATAGCCAGTACATCTGGTGTTTCTTTTTCCATTTTTTGATACTTAGGATAATCATTTCCAGTTTCATCCAAATTGTTGCAAAATGCCTTAATTCATCCTTCTTCATAGCTGAGTAGAACTCTATGGTATACATATACTACATTTTGTTAAACCTCTCATGAATTGATGGATACTTGGGTTGATTCCACATCTTTGTGATTGTGAATTGTGCTATAATAAACATTTGAGTGCAGATGTCTTTTTGAATAAAATGACTTCTTTTCCTTTGGATAGATACTCAGTAGTGGGATTGCTAGATCAGATAGTAGGTCTACTTCTAGTTCTTTGAGGAATCTCCATACTGTTTTCTGAAGAGGTTGTACTAATTTGCATTCCCAAGAAGATTGTATAAGCATTCCTTTCTCTCTATATCTATGACATCATCTATTGTTTTAGGACTTTTTAAATTTATTTACTTATTTATTTATTGATGTATTTATTATTTACTCATCTATTTGTGAGTTTAAAAAAATTGCAGTGTAGTTTCATTATATATTGATGTGAAATATTTTACTTCTAATAGGATTTATAAATATTTACTTAACCTCTTAATTTCCTTTAACTGATGAAACTCCTCCATTTACTTTTTTGAAAAACAAAAATTTTCAAGTTCAATAATTGAACAAACAATAAAAACTATTTTGATTCTCTAACATCTTTTACATGAAACAAACAAAGTTCGCTTTTGGAAGACTGAGTTCAATTGGGTTTAATTTTTTATTCTCCACCATAGTTTCTTATCAGCGAATAAAAATACTCTTTACATGAACAAACAAAAGAATAAATGATTGATTGAGTGATACTTTTTCATCTGTGCTTGTCTTAAATGCACTTTTTAGAAAGAGAAATTTAGTTGGAAATCTTCACTGGAAACCCTCAACCAAAATTGATTGAAAATGAACTTACTTTCATTGTTTATTGCATTACCTTATAAATACATTTTTTTAAATAGATGAACATATTACTTGGTCTTACATTTCAAAAAAGCAAGGTAAGATTTTTAAAAAAATTATTGAAAGCATTATCCTATAAGGAGATATTAATCATATGAGATATTGTCAATATACTATATAAATATGAGATATATATAAAAAACTCATTATATTGCATATATATCTGATGAAATTGCACTTAAAATACTATTTTCAGTGAATTTAATGTGTTGAGAGGCTTGCTTAGAAATAATAAGTATATGAGAACTAATATGCTGAAGAAAATGACTTAAAAGATAGATAGTATGCCCTATGCCATTTAATAATTCTAAAACGAGGAGGAAAGTACATGGAGTGTTAACAAAATTTTTAGCCATTGATAAAATGAAAGTATTTCAAAATCCATGAAGAGCACATAATAAAATTGTATCTAAGAAAGTTAGAAATATGTCTAAAATAGGATAAAATAGGATCATCATATAAAAATGCAAATTATCATATCTGGAGAAAAACAGACTGAAAATAGCATGTTTGGATACTAAAACAACATAGAGATCAGCAATACTGAATAATGTTGAAAAAATTCTGAGTGCAAAGTTAGACCTGAGTATATCTTAGTGCATCATTAAAATCACAGAGCTATCCATTTTGCTTAGAATAAAGTTCAAAAACTTTTAGGATGGTTTACAAAGCATCAGCAATCTGCCTCCTGGAAAATTTCTACAAATTATCCTCTCTATTTGTTTCTCTTGGAATGCCAAGAATGATTCCTTGGTTTCTGCTCTGTGCAATAGTTTAATTTTTCAAGCAGGGTGAATGGTAGCATTCTTCTCTAAATAATGATTAGAGGGATAGGAGCATAAAATTTTATAGATTAGACATGACTTATATTTTGTACTGTTTGGCATGCTGGAAAATCACTTTGCAATACCCAAGAGAAAGTTAAATAAGCTTTGGTAGTTATTTACATCTAGATTTTAGTAGAAGAAAAGTTGCTATTCAGTTATTAATAGTACCTTCTTGGCCACATTGGATAACTACATATGGCTTTTGTGCTAAACATACTGGCTTGTGTCATATCTATTGTTAATTATTTCAAATATCTTCCTCGAATAGAAGATCATCATTGGATTTTACTAGGGAGAAATCAAATTGCAGATGGAGATAGTTGAGGGATCCAAAACCAATTCCAGTCTGTATCCTGCTTTTCATTAATGAACAGGAGTGGATGCATAGACTTGTATGGAAACGGAAGCCTCCCATCCATAGCACTTGAAACTTATATTCATTTGAGAGGCAAACTCTACCAGCCCTTTGAAATTAATGTGCCTAATATTTTAACTATAATTTCCACCAATGTAATGGACACAGTCATTTCATTTTTTCAAAAGATTTTTTTCTAAGAAGCTGTCAAGAAATTATTAATAATTCCTCATTCATCAATATATTGACAGTCAGATATTTATTCTTCCATTTCTGAACCTGGATAAATTATTGATCAAGGTAATTAGTATTGTTTTTATTTACTCAGTTTGGATTTGTAACTTTAATAGTTTATGGCAAGGAATTCAGTATTATATGCTTTAGCAGGAATAGGATGTTATTTATTCTTTACATATTACCATGCTGGAATAAATTCCCCAAAGTGATTTTCTTTCTTCATTTCCTACTGTGTGTTTTAAAAGGGATTGTAATTTCTAAATGCATTCACTGGACTACCCTGTCTCAGATATACTCATGTTTCACCAGAAATCAGCCTTCACAAAAGAAATTAGATTCAGCATGAAGTCATTATTATTCTGTATTTTCAGGTCCAGTATATGATTTATTCCAGAACTTCATTTTCTCATCATATGTTTTTATTCAGATTTTTGATAATGTTTATTTTACTCAGAATGAATCCCAAAAATAGAATAATTGGGTTGGAAAAAATCTCAGGGCACTGTCTTATCTTTCCCTCCATCACTAAATACTTAAAGTAAGAGTTTATCAACAAAGAGTTTATTTTAAAAAAATAAAAATCTTTACCCACTTCCACTCTCCCATTTTAATTCTTTCCCAATACATTCATTCTAGAATTTGTTTATTTGTTAATATAGACAGATAGATTTTCAATTTCTAATCTTTAAGAACATGTAGTGAATATATTTCATAATTTCTACCAGTAATTGATCTTTAAGATAATTAATTATACAAAATTACACACAGATACACCCTACATTTTTCTCTTTGGAATTTCTCTACAGAGAAATGTTCTTTTGACCTGGGGTTTTTGTTTGGGTGCACAGATGTAGTTCTCAGCTTCACTGCATTTTGAGAAGCTCAGACTATTTTGGGGGATAGGAAAATCTTAAGAAGGCAATCCAGCAATCAACAGAATGGTACTGGTCATCTATTAGCCCCTGGTCCCAGAAGAGGGCAGAGTCACTGACTGGTGTTTTCAAAATCCCTGGCAAATAGATAGTAGATAGATGGATAGAGATATAAATGACAGATATATATATATATATATATACACACACACACACATATATATATCTCTATTTACTGGAATTTTACACTATCAGTTTTACCAGAATTTCTTTATTCCTAGAAATGATTCCATAGGAAACATCACTGAAGGACCCTGAAGGATCAATGTCTCTTGAATACCTAAGCAAATGTTTGGAAAGTAGAAGGTCATAAATCCTATTAGCCAGTTATGTCACTTAATAATAATATTAAAATGAATTGAGCATCTGAAATATATAAACTACATTAACAGGCATAATACATTTACTTTTCATTTAATCTTCACAACAACCTTTGGGTGTAGGGATTATTTTTCCTATTACCGAAACTTTACATCATCCATGTTCAGGTTCGATCAATGGCAAGAGTCTACCTCATTCAAATGGCATGACTAATACTTAGCAGCATTGGTAGGTAAAAGACCTGTCTGGTGTTTTCCACAAAGTGAAACTCTAAAGATATCTAAGGGGAACTAAAATATTTTCGAATTAAAATTGTACATGATGTATCTCATTCTTATTTCTACACTGATCTGTTTTTACTCCATAAATGTCCTTCTGAATTTAGTGAATTTGGCAACCTTATGGTTTACCTCAGGTCTTCAAAAGAAATATTCACATAATTTAAAGTAATAATCACCATTTATATTCCTGACCATATTTTGAATCAGGACTAATCCTAACATTAAAATATTTAAGACTAATATTTCAGAAATATGGACCTTATAATTTTAAATCTAAAAATTAAAAACAAAGCAGATGCTGGTGGTTAGAAATTAGCATGAAAGAGATGATCATTATCTACTAAAATTATTTTTTATTCCACTGTACTATGAATAGAACATAAATATTAATTTTCTCTCCCCAAACATAATTTTTTTCTGTAAACTTATATTTCGTATTGGTTAAAAAATCATAACTTTTTGAAGAAGCTTTAAATATTTAAAGTTAGGTGTTAAAATTGTGTTTTCAATCAATCTCTGGAATTACCTATAATTAATATGAAAAACAAATTCATGATTCTGAAGCTATTAAAAATATTTTTATATATAACGTTCATCATAAACATGATAATCATTGTGCTATAATTGCTAGTTAGCTAAACATTTATTTACATGTGATTATATTGTAATTTTAGCTAAACATGTTTACACCCAATATGGAAAAGTATTACTGTGCAATTAGCTGTTTTCTCTACCTCTATATTACATATTTACATAGTAAATTGTCTGCATGAAAATTACCATACAAATATGTATATTTATAAAGATATTTTAGAGTAAACTATATAGTTAATATAAAGGATATTATTGTATTTAAGGTAATTTGAAAAAAATTGCTTAAAATAAAACACACTTCTCTTAAGAAATTATGTTTTAGGGTAGTTTGTATTCCTGAGAATCTCTCATTTGCTTACAGATTATCCATTTTCGAACTGAGTAAACTCTTGTCATCTATAAGGTAGGTATCTTAACAATTTTACAACTCTCCAAATACATAAAAAGGCACTCTAGCATTTAGTTTGCCAAGAAAAGATAGTAAAACTATAACAGAGTAGTGGCCCCTCCTCCTGTAGATATGGAAGTAAAAATTGAGAGTGAGGAATATGTAACAGAGATAATGGCCTGGGACAAAAAAACAGCAAAAGATGTTTTCTGTCTCTTTAAAATTTCCCCCATTCTTTGGGGGAATGAGGCCTGATCACTGCCTCAGGCAGGTGGGCAGGAGGGGTAGGGGAATGTCTTTTGTTTTTTGTGTTATAGGAGATAGCTCAGCTGAACTGTTGCCTCCATGTCAGGCCCAGGATCTGGCTGGCTAAGGTCTCCATGGGCCTCCCATGTAGGCAGAGGTCAAGGATGGCTTTGTCTTTGGCAGAGATGGGATGATTAGAATCATTAATGACAATAGCCTTGAACTGAGGGCCCTCCCTTTAAAAGCTCTGTATTTCTGCTTATGTATAGGAACTTGGGTTTTGAGATGATAATCTACCATTTTCCTCCTTTGCCAGCAAAGTAATGAACTTTTCTTTTTTTCTCCTCAAACTACTTGTTCTGGTTATTCTGATGCAGCCTTGAGGACAAGTGCCAAGCTTTCGGTAACAAAACCTGTCTGAAAAATGTAAGCCACCCCTGAAGGCCCTTAGTAATTTTATAAATACAAGACTAAAATCATTTATGAACTATACAAATATATTCTAAATAAGCACTCAGTAAAACCATTTCTTACACCTTTTAAAATTTTAATACTAGATATGAATTATTCATGACAGATAACCCATTTTAAAACAGATATTGTTGGTTTTGTTTTCTATTAAATTTCTATTTTCTAGCTAAGAAGCATCACTTCTTGAGTCCTAATCCAACAAAATTATAGGGTCAAGCACTGTTCTAGTAGCTGTAGATAGCTTTACTTACCCGCCCTCATAGAGCTTACATTCCTTTGTTCTTCCCTATTATCATTATGAGTAATTTTCTCCATGTTGTGTTTACAATAGAATCTAAATTTTTTACCATATACTAAAATATCTTATATGATCTATCCGTCTCCTTCTCCAACCTCATCTCTTACTGCCCACTTTGTGTAGTTCTGCTCTAGCCATAGTAGCCTCCATTCTATTCCTGCAACATAGACATGCTTAATTTTTTCTCATTTCTGCTTCCTCAGGCTAGAGTTTTCTTTTTTAACTCTATTCATGGTTAGAATAGTTACATATCCCCATAGAGATCATCTGTGATTATAAAGTTCCCTTCTCCCCATGATACCACACTGCCTTTTACTTAACATTTAACACAATTTATGTCCCTATTTCTGTCTTTCTGCCATATAGGCATATAAGCTGGAGAAAAGACAAACACACAATAAATAATTATTTGATTAATGAACAAATAAATGGAAACTAGCTAGAAAGAAAAAAAGTTTTCATAGTCTTTTTTGACAAATGCTGCTTTATACCTTGGAGAGTAACAATATGAAATTAGCATATTAAAATCTCAGCATATTTTTTAGTAGAGGAACTTACTTTATTTTGTTTCACCCAGAGTTTCCAAAGCTTTTTTGAACATGAAACCTTTTTTATTTGTTTGTTTTGTTTTTAAAATAGTGCCTATTAACATCTCTGTTAGCTATTGTTTTTTGGAACCTTTGGTGGTAAACATGGCTTTTTCTTATCCTATTGAGATTTTCATAATTCGAAATATAATTAAATAAGCATTTTAATAAATATATGAAAAGAAAAGTTGAAAGTATTGAGACAGTCACAATATGTTTTCTAAGGGAACTGAGTGTAGTTTGAAAAGAAAAAGGCATTTTGCCATTTGCTTTCTTGCCTGTGGTTGACAGTTGATGGAACAGTACATGGAGTAATATGTTTTCCTTTTACTTTCTAAATTTGTATTAAGCCCATAGCAATTCTGCAGAAAATTTAATGATGTTGTGGGAAAAAATGTCTAATATAAAATATTTTATTATAAAAGTACTGGAACATTAAGGCTATACTATATCTGCCTCTATGTTTGACAGTATAGAAAAAAGCACTATAGTTGTAGGAAGGGAGGCAGAATGTTTTTAGAAATGAAAGTGAAAACCTGAACTGAATAGGCATTATTCTCTGGTGTTCAGCTCTGTGGGATGTTTTTATTGTATTTTGTGTTTGACAAAACATAGTTTTTCATGTTTAAATTTTAAGGAAGTTTAGTCTGTTCTGGCATAATGGATTAAGGTATAAGATCTCTTGCCATTTTGGAAATGATATGTTGAAATATATTTGCTATAATTCTTACATGAAAGAGTTTCAAATTTCTAATAAAAAGAGATGTAACTTTAAAGAATTTGGAAGTCTTTTTCAAGGTGACACCATTATCTACTCTTCTTATTTGCAAACATATTAGGTTAATAAACTTCCATTTTAAAATACTGATCATTCCAAATATAAATCTTAAGTGACATAAACTCTGCCTTATATTTTGAAATGTATGTCATTTCTAGCCATTATTAATCTACCAGACTTTAAAACAGAAATGACTATCTCCACTTAGTTTGGACTGTTAAGTTGAAATTCAGTTTTAGAAAGTACATTTACAAATACATTGTGTTCTTTGAGAAAAGTCACACAAAACACTGAATCCTTTCTAAAATGGGCTGTAGATGAGCCTAAATAAGCCAAATCAGCCGACAGACTTTTTTACTGAACTAGAATACTTGGGCTATTTCTTGGACAATTAATCTGATAGTCCTTTTAAGAAACCTTATGAAAGGTTAAAGGAGTGCTAAGATTTCATCCAAACTCGGTTCCCACAACTACGAATGAACAAATGTCATTCATAACTATGGATTCAATCTAAAACTATAACGGGTTTTAAGGCTCATTTATATTAATTTCTTGAACTTTTATTGTGCACCAGATCCCATGCTAAACACTGTAGATGTGTGATCTCATTTGACTCTCACAACAACCCTGCGGTAGACATTAAAACTACTCTAATTTACAGAGTAGGAAAGAGGCCAGAATTCAAAAACTGCCTCTACAGAAACTTAATGACTTACTGACAATTTGTGTTGAAAACTGGAGATGTAAACTTTGAAATAATGTATAAAGAATTAGTAGTTGAAGCCCGAGCAAGGGTGAGACCCCATCTCATCCCATCTCTACTAAAAATAGAAAAAATTAGCCCAGCAAGTATAAATAGAAACAAGAAATTAGCCAGTTGTGCTGGTTATGCCTGTAGTCCCAGCTACTCGGGAGGCTGAGGCAGAAGGATTGCTTGAGCCCAGGAGTTTGAGGTTGCTGTGAGCTAGGCTGATGCCATGGCACTCTAGCCCAGGCAACAGAGTGAAATTCTGTCTCAAAAAAAAGAAAAAAGAAAACGAATTCGTAGCTCAAAGCAGATAAATGTGTAAATGTTACGGAAAAGATCACAGATGGAGACAGCATAAAGCAACTGTAAACTAAGCTTTTTTTATACTAAAATTCAATGTAAAAGGGTAAAAATGATATCTCCTTTTTCATTTTTCTTTTTTTTTTCCCCCAAGCCCAAGTCAGAAAGGCATGGATCCCTTCTTCTGAAGAAAAAATAAGAAGAGTGCTATCAAAGCAAAATGATCACATTTTCAAGGAAGGTAGTCAACAGTGTTAAAGAAGGTATTGAGGTCAGAATTTCATATAATTGGTGTGCATTTTAGAGTTAGGAAGCACCTTAAAAATTAACTAAGATAGCTACAGCATGTTCAGATATGAAATGGAAACACAACAAATAGAGTAAGTAGTTGTATTCAGTTTTAATCATTCACTGAACATTTACTGATCTCCTGCTATATTCCAAGAACTTGGTTAGCTGTTTTCTATATAAAGACATTTGTCCTACTCTTAAGAAACTCTGTTTAGAACGGGAGATAAATGGGTAATTATGATACAACATCATAGATACTTTGAAAGAAGTATGTTCAATGATCATAGCAAGATGGTGGGTTAATGCTACTTTGGTTGAATCAAGAATTGTTTTTAAGAGAATGTGATTTCAATTGTGACTTAAGGCTAAGTGGGAGAGACAGGCAACAGAATGAAGGGAGGAAGTATGGGCCCAGCATGGGACATGAAATAACTCAGTGTCTGTGAAAGGCCATATATTACTGGGCTGAGATGACATTATCAAAAGCTCTTTTTCACTTTCTCATGATTCCTTGATTATCTTTTTTATGTTCACCTTCATTAGTTTCAAGTAGACAACTGTGCATAATGGTGTTTTGGTCCATGGTGGATTGCACATATGGCATATATGACAGTGGTCCCATAAGATTATAATACTGTATTTTTACTGTAACTTTTCTATGTTTAGATATACAAATACTGACCATTGTGTTACAACTGCCTACAGTTTTCAGTACATTAACATGCTGTACAGGTGTGTATCCTAAGAGCAACAGACTATACCTAGTAGCAGAAGTATGCAGTAGCTATACCATCTACCATTTTATACATTTTATAGATTTTATAATGTTTGCAGTATGATGAAATCACCTAAAGATGCATTTCTCAGAATACATTGCCATTGTTAAGCCATGCATGACTGTACTAATAAAAAACATCAGGACAAAAAATATAGCATTTAATGTAAAATCATCTCTGACATCTTTAAATTTTTAGCACATAATTGGAGGACTTCATTTAGAACTTAGTACATTTTTGTTTTTAATGGTACACATCTCGTGTTATGCCTTTAATTGCAGCTGTAGCTGGTAAATTTTGTCATATAGAAAATATGAAGTCATGTTGATTTACTTGTCTTATGACAACTAACTATAATTCCAGAATGGGCTCCCAATCTATTCCGTTCACAAATCACAAACATTACCACCTATAGTAACCGAGCAAGCAAAGTCTCTGAGTAAAGTTGGCAGGATGCAAGTAAATGTGTACTCTCTGTGTGGTTGGTGGGGCTGGGCAGGATAGAAGGGATTGTGCATGAAAGGCATGGGGACTTATCGTTGCCATAGAGGTAAGTGAAACTGGTTCCAAATAAAAGCACTTTTATTCTGAAATGTCTTTTATACACTCTAACTTAGCAGTATAATTTAAGACTAATTTAGGTCAATAACATTAACTGCCTTTCATCTTTATGTTTTTACATTCATGTAAGTTATTTATAGAACTTTTGTAATATGGAATATTTATCTCTATATATAATTCTCTTGATGTGATATTTCTTTTGATAATTTTATTTCCTTTTCTTTTTTAAAACTGCTGTATATTCCTTTCTATGTATTAATCTGTTTTGGAAAGAGAATCAAATGCAAAACATAGAATTCTGATAGTTTTAATATGTAGACTGTGGTAAGAGAAAGCAGTTTAAGTTATTCACTGAGGAAAACACAGAGTAGTTTAGAACATTAAGCCTAGCTCTATAAACACAACATCTATTAGGAGAGGCATGAAAAAATGATTTTGCAAAAAAGTCAAATGCATGATTTCCAACTGTGGGAGAAAAGATCTAAGAAACTGATCAGAAAAGATCACAGAAACTGATGGGCAGAGAAATATTTCCATTCTTGACAGACATATTTAAGGTCATTTTCAAAATTACCAACTTAAACATTAGGAATACTGTGTGAGGCATGCATCTATCCTCACCCCCATAAATCTGGTGATATAGCGTTTCATAATCAGGCATACAAAGAGTTAATAACAATAATTTTAAAATATTAAGCTAATGAAGAAAAATTACCCAATATTTCTTACAATCTGCAGAGTTTTTTCTATTCTAGCTCAGAGTATCATCAGGAAAGCAATTAAAATTCTTAAAACTTTACTAGAAAAAAATTATAATGCAATGATGATCAATATACATACTGTTTAGAATAGAGAATTAAGCATTTGTGTGTGGGGGGGGCAGACGTGCATGTACATTTGTATCAATAAAAGAAAATATTCAGATTACCAATAGAGAAATACATATTCAGAAATAATTAAAGTCATCTAATCATACAATTATTAGAGGATTTTAGGTATTATTCAGTCCCAGTGATCAGCATTGACATAATCTTCCAGTTCAGTATCTTTTCTCAGTTTTCATTCTTTTGATATCTCAACAGTACTTAGTTTGGAATTCTTTGGAAATTACTTTAAATATATTTTTGTTAGATTTTAATATAATTTTTCCAGGTAATAATGTCACTAAGAAATTTATCTTATTTTCTCCAACAGAATCATAGGGGAAAATGTTTCTCTCGATAATAAATCTAATATAACCCAAGATGACAATGGTCTTTTTTTCCTGCTTTCAAATATCTTTTCTTTGCCTTTGCTGCTATATAATCTAGGACTCTTAAATCAAATTTGAACAAAATGGAACATTACCATTTATTCATGAACTAATATAGTAAATAGGATGTGTTTCTGTAAATACACATATTTCTGTTTTTTTAAAAAAGATCATCTCTTATTCTCTCCTTGTTCCTCTGTAGGCCTTTTTTCTGCTTCCCACACCTAGAATTGCTGTATTTCTCAAGATTGGATCCTCATCCCTGTCTTCTCTTTCAGCACTTTCTCTGGCAGTATTATCTCTTATTGTGATGTCAACAATCATTCAAATTATATCCCTTGCCTAAACTTCTCCCCCTGAGCTCTAATCCGAGCTGCCTTGTCTTAGACATGTTTATATGAATGTTAATTTTTCACCTCAAGGTGCACAGCAAATTCGTTAACCTCTATCCCCAACCTACTCCTCCTACTGATCTCATTTCTGTCTGTGGCATCATAGTATGCCACTCTGCCTACAATTTTCAATTGTGTTCTGTGTAAACATACAGCTCCTCAGTGGAGCTTCTGAAATGCAGTGGGAGGTTCTTTGTGTGAAGTTCTGGGCTCCATTTTCTCCTCACTTTTTCTACCAGAGCAGCTATACTTTTATTTATTTCATACAGAGGGTTTCTGGATAAGATTTTATTTGTAAATAAAATTAACAGATAAATAAACAAGCAAACCTAAAGACCACTGAGGTATTGAAAAATTCTTTTTTTAAATTTTTTTTTTAATTTCACCACATTACGGAGCTACAAATGTTTAGGTTACATATATTGCCTTGGCCTGTCTGAGTCAGAGCTTCAAGCATGTCCATCCCCCAGATGGTGCACACCACACCCATTAGGTGTGTATATACCCACCCCCTCCTCCCCCCTCCCACCTGCCCGACAGCCAATGAATGTTATTACTATATGTGCACTTAAGTGTTGATCAGTTAATACCAATTTGATGGTGAGTACATGTGGTGCTTGTTTTTCCATTCTTGTGATACTTCACTTACTAGAATGGGCTCCAGCTCCATCCAGGATAACAAAAGAGGTGCTAGATCACCACTGGTTTTTGTAGCTGAGTAGAACTCCATGCTACACATATATCACATTTTATTAATCCACTCATGTATTGATGGGCACTTGGGTTGTTTCCACATCTTTGTAATTGTGAATTGTGCTGCTATAAACATTCTAGTGCAGATATCTTTTTTATAGAATGTCTTTTGTTCCTTTGGGTAGATGCCCAATAGGAGGATTGCTGGATCACAAATGGTAATTCTACTTGTAGCTCTTTGAGGTATCTCCATATTGCTTTCCACAGAGGTTGTACTAGTTTGCAGTTTCACCAGCATCATATGAGTGTTCCCATCTCTCCACATCCATGCCAACATTTATTGTAAAAATTCTTGAAGCCGCTCATAATCATTCATTAATAAGACACCCTTACCATTAATAATCAGCCTCTCAATGCTTATAAACGTTATTTACTTCTGTTAGAAAATTTGGACTGTGTTCTAATGATAGATAATATAGTTGCCATATATAAATGGATCCCTGAATATATTAAATCTCTGAAGATGTTTGTAATCTCTCTCAAGCCTTATCTTATCTAAACTGTCTATCCCTAAGCAAAATTATCGTATCTTTCTTGCTCTGAAAGTTCCTGTGATGGTTAATTTTATGTTTCAACTTGACTGGGCCATGGGGACCCAAACATTTGGTCAAATGTTATTCGGGGTGTGTCTCTGTGGGTGTTTCTGGATGAGATTAACACTCAAATCAGTAGTCTGAGGAAAGTAGACTGTCCTCCCTAATGTGGTGGGCCCCAACCAATCAATTGAAAAATGAATAGATCAAAAAGGCTGAGTAAGAGGGAGCATTGCCTACCTGACTGGTTGACCAGGGATATTGGTCTCCCCTTGCCCTCAGACTGGAACTTTAACCATCAGTTTTCCTGCTTCTCAGGGCTTCAGACTCTGAAACTACACCAGCACCTTCCTGGGTCTCCTGTGGACTGCTGATGTTCGGACTGCCCAGCTTGATAATCATAGCAGGCAACTTTTTACAGTAAATTTCTAAATGCCTTTATATACACATATATCCTATTGTTCTGGAGGACCCTAATACAGTTCCATCTCAATAAATACCACCATCACCCAACTCTTCACATGTGGTTATCTTATTCATTCTTTTAGTGGGCACAAGAAAACGTTCTCCAGAATCCCAGGCAAAAATATATTTTTCCCTTAGAACACTATAGCGTTTTTGTTTTTTTTTTGCACTTCTCTATTTCAGTTTCATTTTATACTGAATTATAAATATTGTTGAATATTACTTTTGATTTCTACTACTCTCCTGGGTCTTGGGCTCAATTTTTTGTCTTATTGGTAAATTCATTTGTACCTATCAGAATGTTTAATACAAAATAACTTTTAAAAAATATGCTTAATAAATCAATGTTTCTCATTTAATTTCTTTATTTTTCAGACAAAAACTAAAGAAATAAACACAATGGGGTGATTTTCCTACTTTTGTTAAAATTAGTTGGTGTCAGGGAAGAAAGGAGAAATTACATTTATTAATTTTCCATTCTTGTTTTAAGAAATACTCTTTCATATTCCCTGTGGTGTAAATCTGAATTCTTCACATATGTTTGTCGCAAATTTAGTATGAACTGGCTCAGGCAAGACCCCAAAAAGGGGGATTCCTGCAGGCCATTGAAGTTTTGCAATTCAACTTCACAATGATTTATTTATTTACTAAGTTTTCATCAAAAACCAAGTATATTTAGTCATCGAAAGATCTTTCCTGCAGAATTTCTAAAAAGGTCATCAAAATCCATCTGTTGGAGAAGAGTGTTTTAACTCAACAATATGTGTTGCGTTGATTTTATCAAAAATTACACTTCAATCTCTTCTCATACTGCAGAAAAAAGATCTCATCACTAGGCTAAGCACAAATATATATTCCTAAAGTATATATATAAAGTATATGTAATATATACATATTATATTTACTAAAGTATTTCCACAACTGAAGTTTCTGTTTTAGCTACTCATTTCAAAATAATTTATATATATTTCTGATGAACTGTTTTCTAATTTCAATACTAAACACACTTCCCTTAAGTGATGTGCTGTTCTCACAATGAGGATATGGAGTTGATAGATAGACCACTGGTTGCCACTGCAGGTTGATGATCAGTATAATCAAAGTAGCTTTTGCAAATACACATTCCATAGCTTTGAACCCTGGTGTGCCATATCAGCATTTCCAGAGGATGTGATTTAAGGTTATTACTTGATACAATATTAATGGTATCAATTAATACTTGTTTCATAAATCCATACTTCATTAGTAAGAATTTATTCTCCTAAAATATTTTTCCTAATATATATTTCCTAAATAAATTTCTAAGGATTTATTTTTTACAATGTGAAATTTAAGGTAATGAAATTTAAGAATGGAAGTTGGATATGCTATGAATATTACTTATATAAAAAAACTATTTTGTTCATTTGTTTATATAGCAAATATTTATTTATCATTTCTAAATACTAAATATTAAGCTGGGCACTGGGAATATGAAAAAAGACAATTTAATCCTGTAATTAGTTTTTGTGGCCTTAGAAGTTTTCAAATTAGCAAATTTGTATTCATCTTTTTAATTTCGTCTCCATGATCTGGTTTTCTATTTATGTGTTACTAATTTCTTCAGTATGTCTTATGGTAACCATATCAAATCCCTAAACTTTTTCTTCGGAAGGAGATGAAGTATAATAAAATGGTTTAAAGGATTATAGATTGCAAAATAAAATACTTAGCATATAAATTTCTGTATTTAATTGTTAATTCATTATTTGCGCTGTTCAAGCAGATGGTGTAGTAATTTGTCTATAAAAAATATGTTGATCAATTTTGTGAAAAAGCCTGGCATACAATTTGTTCAAATTTTATGACACTATAAACTGACTTAGGATAAAAAAATTAGTTGAAAAATAAGTGTGATAAGCATGAACAACTCTGACTGGCAAAGACTGTCTCATATTAAGAATAGTAAAAGTAGGAATAGTATCAACATTGCTGAAAAGCCCTGTATGAGAGTAGGCTCTGGAAAAATCATTAATGAAAACACATACTAGTTTCTATTCTTGTTTGGACTTAGAAGAGCAAAAATGGTCTATTTCCATGTGACTGGAGGTGATGGTATAATATTAACTGATAAAAATTCTAGCACTTCATTTGTGTTTCATGTTCTTTGTTCTGAACAAAGTAAAATCAGCTTTTTATCTGTGACCATTAAAAAGTGTATTTAACATAATTAGAATGTAATAGTAGGTAAAAAAAAAAAGCTGGCAAATGAGGAAAAAATGAGGCATTTACCTAGTCTTTCCTATATGAAGTATATATCATTGGAGATCCAGGTAGTAGTTGAGGGGAAGTATCTTTTTATTGTAATATCACAACCAATATTTTTTATATCAAAATATGAAAGGGGTACAGATATTTTTGGTTATGTTTGAGTCAGGGTTATAAGTGTGCCTATCACCCAAATAGTGTTCATTGTACCCATTAGGTAGGTTTTTGCCCACCTCCTCCTGCTTGCTACCCTCTGCTTGATTTCTGCTGAGTTTTACCTCTCTCTCTAGACATGTGTGCTTATCAGTTAATTCCAACTTAACAGCGAGTAAATATGGTGTTTATTTTTCCATTTTTCAATTCTTCACTTAGGATAATCGTCTCCAGTTCCATACAAATTGTTGCAAAAAGCCTTAATTTATCCTTCTTCGTGGCTGCATAGTATTCCACAGTATACATATACCACATTTTGTTAATCCACTCATGAACTGATGGGTGATTGAGTTGATTCCACATCGTTGCAATTGTGAATTGTGCACAGGTGTCTTTTTGATAAAATTATTTCTTTTCCTTTGGGTAAATAGCCAGTAATGAGATTGCTGGGTCAAATGGTTGGTCTACTTTTAGTTCTTTAAGGAATCTCCATACTGTTTTCCATAGAAGTTGTACTAATTTGCTGTCTCACCAACAGTGTATAAGCATTCCTTTCTCTCTGCATCCACACCAGCTTCTATTGTTTTTGGACTTTTTAATAAAAGCCATTCTAACTGGGATAAGGTGATATCTCATTGTGGATTTAATTTGCATTTCTCTGATGATTAGTTACATTGAGCAATTTTTCCATGTTTATTGGGCATTTATCTATCTTCTTTTGAAAAGCTTTTGTTCATGTCTTTGCACACTTTTTAATGGTTATTTTGTTTTTTTTCTTGATTTGCTTGAGTTCTTTGTAGATTCTGGTTATTAACCCTTTATCAGATGTATAGCTTATGAATATTTTCTCCTATTCTGTAGGTTGTCTACTTGCTCTGTTGATTATTTCCTTAGCTGTGCAGAAGCTTGTTGCTATGATTGCCATTGGGTCTTGTTCATAAATTATTTGCCTAGGCCAATATCTAGAAGAGTTTTTCCAACATTTTATTCTAGAATTCTTAGAAATTAATTTTAAAAATAACCTGTGAGAGTTGGTTAGTATTTGGTTGGTTTGCACAGATTGCTCCACTGGTCATTTGTGGCAGCCTTCCAGTCTTATTGATCAGGCATCTGTTTTGATCGATCAGTGCCTCTTACCTCCCTGCTGTTAAATGTTTTGACTGTCTGCTCTGTTGAAAGTATAATAGAAATGAGGATTGTGAGTTATTATAAAATTATAGGTTGTCTCTGAAATTAATATATCCTTTTATTTCAAGAGTTCTAAAAACACTGTGCACATACAATAAATATAGTAGCAGAGCAAACAGAAATAATGAGTATTTTCTTGTATTCAAACAGTTTGACAGAGGGTCTAAAAATGGCCATGTGATTTCAGGCTCCAGGTAGTGTTTGGGAAAAGAGAGATCAAAGTTCAAATCATACTTTTGGGCATACTTTTCTCAGCTCACATTGAATCTGGAGTGTGTGTTTACATGCATCTTCCAATAGAAGGATGCTGGAAGGGCTCAAAGCTGTGATATGTGAATATTCGGTAGGAAAAAGGATTTCTACCTCTCCTCCCCTGGGAATAAGATTTATCAGAAATACAACAGAGGTATATAAGATAAAATCTTTCCCAAATAATTGGATGTAAGAATGTAATGAGTGTGAGAAATTGAGCTCTTAGATATAATTCAAAGGGGACACTATGTGAACACTAATTGGAAGTATTAAGAAGAAAATTAATATTGTGTTGAGAGATGAACTATATAATTGTTTGGCTGTATTTCAAAGCTGAGATTATTTCATTCTCTTGTTGGTTCAAGTAGTGGTTTTTCAACCAGGGGTAATCCCTCCACCCCTTTGGGAATTTGGCAATGTCAAGATTCATTTTTGTTTGTCATGACCTGGGTGGTTCTACCCACACTTTGAGGATAGAGATCAGGGTTGCTGTTAAACATCCCATAATCCACAGGATAGCCCCCCACAACAAAGAATTATCCAGCCCAAATTGTCAATAGTGCCAAGGTAGGGAAATGCTGTGCTAAATTAATAGAAGTAAAATGTAACTTTGCATGTAGTAAAGTACAACCTTTTCCATATTTATGAACTGCTTAAGCCTAAGAAATGTCTGTATTAGCAAAAAGATAGACACTTAATTTACTGTTTCTGTAACACAGTGTTTTACCTTTTTCACATTTTCGAAGACAAACCAATGTGTATTCAAGTTCTGGTGTTCTCTTTGTATCAGTTTTCCTCCTTTATGCCTTACTTGGCAGGTATTCCTTTCATTTCCTGCCTTTCCTGTTTTGTAGTTTAGTTGAAGTTCTATTTTTACCACTGAATTAAGAGTTTTCCTATTTTACCTCTTATGGTGATAGTGATACCTTGCTTTCCCAAAACTTGCTGGCCAAATTCCAATTTAGTAGTTATATTTGACATTTCAGAATTTACCCTGTAGTCTCTGTTCTGAAATGTTGGCCAATTTTCTTACCTGCTTGAAGTATGTAATCTTTAGCTATGGCAAAATTTCAAATGACAGAAAAAATGGAAAAACCACTGCTAATGCAGTACATATACTATTACCATGTTTAATTATGAAGATTTGGGGATTCTTGAACAAAGGGGGGTACTGATACAGAGATTCAACATAGCTGTATTTTACCCGTTTTCTTCCTTTGTGGTAGTATTCTGCTTTTAGTTAAGTAGTAATAGTAAACATCAATTTAATTTAACAGATGGCTATAGAGCTTTTTATGTGACAGATATTCTAGGCTGTTTTAAAATATTGACTTATTTGATCTTTATAACAATACATGAAATATAAATATTATTACTTAATTTACAAATGAAGAAATAAAGGCACAGAGACATTAAATAACTTGTTCAAATCCATTCATCTGATAAGTCCCAGGGATTAATTCAAACCTAGGAAGTCTAGCTCCAGAATGCACATTTTAAACAGTAAGCTATTCTGTCCCTCCAAATTTCATATAACATACCACATACTTACATATGTGTGTGTGTATATAAACACATATATTTGTATAAATTATTGCACATAAAATACCTAGAATTAAGTTGTATAAACTTCATATTATAATTATTACCTTATTTTACATGCATAAAAATCCTAAGAGATAGGTATATTCATCATTCCCCTTTTTGGAATTGAAATAATAATTTCAGAGCAGTTAAATAACTTGCCCCAAATCACATAACTAATCAGTGGAAGAAATGTCATTTGAACCCAGGAAATTTGGCCACAATCAAAAACACTATAGTTTCCTACTAAAAACTTGTTAGGTGACTGTCCACACTGAGTAATTTTTAAAATAAACTTTAATTGGGAATTGTCTTAGCCTTTGCCAGTTGTGTTCTAGCTTGCTGCCCCACTTCAAATGCTGAGTGTGAAAGAGGTGTGCAGGTAGATTTCTTAGCCTTATTACATATATTCCTTTCCATATTTGCTGAGGTTGTTAATTTTCTGGACATTATTCCATGCCCCTTTGAATCCAGCTAAAATTCCAATAATGCAAACATATCATAAAGAACATATATAAAACTTTCCTGCTATGTTGTCAATGGTTTCTCCATCTTGTTATGCCCTTAGTTTTATCTCATCAATTGCTGCTTATACAAATAATGAAGGTATCATTTCCAATAATTTAAGAAGTGAAATAATGATTTCAGTTTTTAATACAAGAATATTTATTGAATGCTCTTTATAATATCTACTACAGGCAAAAAAACCTCAATGTCAATAACAAATGAAACTGTTACATCAATTATGGTATACTGATAGTATAGATTATACTTCTATTAAGATAGTTATGAAGAATATCTAATGGCCTGGGAAACATGTATGTTATATTATTATGTAAAAGATAAAATTAATATCTGCTCTTTAAAAATAAGCATAGCAGAAAATATTAAAAGAAATATACTTTCTAAATGTATTCATGGAAAATTAAATATTTTTCATTTTAAATCTTAATTCTTAATTTTCAGAGCTGAGACATATTTCTACTTAGTGGGTTAAGTCTTGAGATTAACTTTAAATATTTAAAACTCTTAGAAAACATTTATTTAGTTATTGGGGGATAGACTAAATTTTGTTTTCCAAATGCCTTCACTTTCATACAAAAGAACAATAGAAAATATGCTAATTCACTGAAAAATTATACAGAATTTTATATGTTTTCAAACCCTGTGCTAGGGATATTGAGGATAAAAAAAAAGTCGAATTATGGTATCTGTTCTCTGGGAATTCACAGGCAAGTATACATGGCTCCAGTACTCAGTAGATTGTGAAAGTTTCATGGAAGAGTTACAAATAAAAGTTTATGAGATCTTATGAAAGTGCAGTTCTGGACTACGGGGATTTGAGGCGGCTTCATGAGATACGTCATTCATGCAGACCTTTGATGATGAGGACTTCACAGGCAGAGAAAGGGATTTTTAAAAGGTGACTAAGACTCTTAACTTGTTTTAGTTTCAAAGTTTTTATATCCCAAAACCCAAATTACTGTTTTTCAATGTCAACTCCACATAATCTTTCTAACATCTTGGCACTTTCTAATTATGCTTTACAGATGCTGTTTTGAAAAATGACTGTATTTTATTCCATCTACGTCTGCTTTCCACATCCACAGAAGCCTAAGTGACAGGAAGTGAGCATAGTCTTCAATCTCTTAAGTAATAATAGTATTTTTTGTAAAATATCTCATCCAATGTTATTATAGTTATTTCTGTTTATCTTCTTTGTTGTAAATTAGTAATCACAATAGGCAGACAGTTCATCTTGCTATACTTTAGAGTATGGTTAAAGTATCAAAACAATATCTTTATTTGAATGTGCTAGTTATACTGAAGAAAGTAACAATGACAGCAAAGTGTCTACTGAATGAATGAATTAAAGAAAATCGTGTATTTTGGACTTAGACTTGAGAGTTATATTTTTGAACTGATTCCCTAAACATTTCTTCCATTAGAAATCCTACTTAATCATTTTCACTTAAATAGATCTTTAAGAGTTTGGTCACTGGGAAGAGAAGGGTGCTTAATTCTTCCTATAAGCCATGTCTAAAAAAGTTCCTCTTGAAGATGAAATCAGAGAGTAGAATGAACTGCTTAGCTTACTGATACCTGCCATCAACTAAATCTCAGCATAGCATACCCTAAATCTTCTAAGGCTCAACTGACATTTTCATGCCACTTTTATTTCACCGAGACCAAATTTGAAAGTATTTTAAGAGCAGATGCAATCTAGCCATATTCTTATATTTTCTCTCAAAAAATACCACAGAATTGGAACAGCAATTCACACACCCTCTCTCAAAGTGTTTAAAACTTAAAGAGAGTTCACCATCTAAATCACTGGGCAGTTTTTTTTACCAGTTTTTATTGCAGTCATATTCCTTTAAACTTCTTTGCTGGATGTTCATTCTGTTCATATTCTTAGAGCCTTGTCATTTTGACTGCTCCTGGCTAATGCTCTCTCCAACTTAAAAAATACGGTTTGAAGGAAATTGTCTCTGGCTCTGATCATAATAGCACAAATGGCAAGCTTCCAGGTTACCTAAGGTGACACGCACAGAGAATATTTGCATGTTTAATCTCACATGGTAAGCAACAGGAGTTCCTGTCATTGTTAAAACATGCTCAGAATGCTGGCAAAAGGATTACTCATTCTGAAGTTTTTGTGATATTGAATTGCAAATATGACCCGATATATGATTGAATTATCATTTTAAGATATAGGTGAGGTTCAGTTTAAATTATGGAAATACTCAATATATTCACTTGATGTACTTATTTCAAGCAAAATTGTTCCCTTTGTTATAATTTAACTATGTTTTCACTTCTCTTCTTCTCATACTTCTACCTCCCCCCAGAAATGCACACATTCTCTATATTTACATGCAATATTATGTCATAACATATACTAGGTTAGAAAAGTAGTTTCTGAAATATAGAGCTGAGAACAGTAAATAGGAAATTGTATGGCGTCTACATGATTATCAAAATTATATTTATGAGTAACCATGTAATTAAAATGTTAGAGTTTACTATAAGTATTCTGACCGCTGATATTTCCTATGGTTAAGTCCACCTGCTTTGGAGAGTGAAAATTTAAAAAAAAAAAAATAGTAAACAGTAAAGCTTTAAAAATCTCCTTTGTCCTAAGATCAAGGTTCCTCTACCTCTTATGAAACCACTACAGGTTTTTCCATTTCCAACATCAGTAGAAACAAGACAGCCATACCAAAAGAAACTGATTTCACAGTTATTGTTTTCTCTGATTTGATTTACCTTGTGTTTTCATACCTATAATTTCAAGAACTACAAGATTTAAAAATTGCAGGCACACACAAGAAAAGTAACACTGAACATCAGTAAATGACAGCTTAGTGTTCATACATTTTTGTCATTTCACTGGCTACCTGCTATGTTCTAGCCAATTTCAGAATTTTTAATATAGTAATAAGTCAATCATAGCTCTTGGACTTAGAAATGAAAACACCATGTCAGAGAAAACTTTCTAAACTTTTGATAAAAATTAATATAAGTAAGAAAATCTTATGTCTTATGTCACTGGTGGTTTCTAGACTAAAGAACTCTATAGAATGTATTTTGAAAGTGAATTTACTACACTTAAAAACTTTTGAATTTTTCTTCCTTTTAGTTTACAATAAAATTCTATTAGGTTATTTAGACAACTAAAAGAATGAAAGTATCTAGCAAATATCTCAAAACTCTTCCATATAATTGCTTCACTTCCTTCTACAGTTTTTCTTTTATGATCTTTTCCCCCCTGAGATGTGAAATTCAGAGCATGAAGCTAGAAGGGAATCCATTGTGGTGTCAGCATGGGAACCACAGGACCTGCTGAAACCCTGAGGAAATATTGAGAAATGAATCGCTGTGAACTTATTTCCGTCTGAACAGCATATGTCTTTTTGCTGCATATTTATATAAGCCTTACCTTAAGAGGCAAAGAAATTGGGATTGTGTGGGTCGGGCCTCCGGAAGAGAGACTAAATGGGGCCTATTCAAAAGCCTCACGTCTGATTTGTACTTGAAACATCTGACAGAGGGAAAAATCAGACATTGTGGAGGGGAGTAAGACTGGAAATTAATGGTTATAACCATGAGAACCATTTATCTTGATATTTCAGTGTTTAAATTTAATAGCAATAAATAAAGTACAAACATAAAAAGAATACTGTGCTTTTTTTATTGACTTGAGTACCAATCAGGGAAAATAAAATGCCTGTGAGTTTAAAATGAAAGTGGATTTGGTTTTGCTGATCACTGCTGGTAGTAAGCAGCTGGCTAGATGTCTCAAATCTCACTTTCAAAAAGCCTATTTTCTATTGGTGATGATAAATTTGGCCCTTGCTTATACTTATCAGTGGGTGTTCAGTTGTTACAGCAGATTGGAAGTGATTCAGTTCATTTTTGGATATTTTCAAAAGCAGGGAAGGATTTCACACTCTGTGGAGTGCTGCTTTACCAAATGGAAAGAATATTGCAGCTTATGGGAGTGATAATTAAAGCCAATAATAACCTAGAAGTCTCACAAGCTCTGCAGTGTTGGGAGTAATACTTTTTTTTTTTTTTTTTTTACCATTGTATACCTGTCTGGATGTTATTGCTGGCTCCTGAATCAGGCTGAAACTGCAATTCAGATGGAAAATACTGAAATCATATTCCTAAACTTTCATGTGGAGAGTTAAAATATGCAAATAAGTGTTGCAATGATGAAGGTAGAGTATAAAGATAATGTATTATCTAGGAAAAATAATTAAAAGCTATTTCAAGCTATGCTATACCATTTTGTGTACATATGAGAAAAAGGGAAAAATATTTTTAGTCAAAAGATAAAACAAGACAAACTCACAAAGGAAAATGCTTAGTATATTCCAAATATCATGAAAGTAATATACTATAACCCATGCTGAATAGATAGTATCTCACTGTAACAGGTATTGACTCTTTATTTCCCTTATAAATTAGTGAAAGAGCCATACTTTGTGCTGTTAAAAAAACAACCAAATAAGATACAGAGGAAAGACTAACATTGTCCAAAGAGTCAGTGGTAAGAGAAGATAATCATTGTGATGGTTTGGAATGGTTCAATAAGAAATAAGAAAGTCAAAACCCATCAAGATGTTCACTCTATATGGGCAGCCAATATGTTTTTGATGCTCACATATTCTGTCTCAGATTTCACAGTTTTTAAGGAAGTGATCAAAATGTTTTCACACGAAAGTACTTTATTTGTACATTGTGCTATGGGTTTGAAATTACAGTGTCCAGAAGGTGGGATAGGGGGTGGGAAGGTGAACTTGGGAGACTTTTAGCAAGTTGGATTGTAAAAGTCATCTTGACAATTTCTTTACTTTTAAAAATGCAGCCTTTGAGAGAAATATCCATTAGGATTTATTGAACCTCTCTATAAATCCTTTTGTTAAAAACAAACAGCCACTTACTCCAAAAATAGTATGTTGCCTATTCTTTGAATGAATTAATATACTGGGGTTCAAATCTAATATCATTCTTTACTGATACATAATAGATGTATTAATATATATCTTCAGGATACATGTGATATTTTGATACATTCATGTCATGTGTAGTGATAAAATTAGGGTAATTTGGATATCCATCACCTTAAATATTTATCTTTTGTTTATGCTGGAAACTTTAGAATTATTCTCTTCTAGCTATTTTGAAATATACAATACACTATTGTTAACTGTAATAACTCTACTTATTTATTGAATACTAGGTCTTATTTCTTTTAACTGCATTTTTGTACTCATTAATCAACCTCTTTTCATCTACCACAAATGTTTGCTCAACTTTGGAAAGTCACTTAACTTCTTAGCCTCAGTTTTCACATTTGTAAATGGACATCATCATAATAATCATATCTAAATCATAGGATTTTTATATTAATATGAATAATATTATTCAGCATAAGTAAAGAGCCCAAAATAAGGCCTTATATATGCTAAGCATTATACCAAATGTTACCTATAATAATTACTGTATTATACTTGAGTGAGGAGCACTCTTAAATAATCCTGCCAATGTATTTCTCATGTGATTATGACTCAATATTTCTCATTTACTTGTTCATTTGAGAAGAATTTATTGTATATTTTTATGTGCCAGTCACTCTTCTAGACAACTGATAAAGTAAGAGGAATAAATATATAGTTTTATCCTTCATTATTTGGCCTCAGCTTAGGCTGTCATAATACAGAGAGCCAACTTAAAGAAGCATAAAGAAGATGGAAGCTTATTTCTCTGTTGCATAACAATTCTAAGTTAGTAGACAGCTTTGTTCCACATGGTTATTTGGAAACCCAAATTCTTTTAATCTTTTTTCACCGTCCTCAACTACATTGTCACAGTTAGGTAGCTACCACATCTGAGTCATAGCTGTTGGGACATAAAAAAGAGAGCATGGAAGAAGCATGCCCACTCTCCTAAGGGGCCTTGAGTGAAGTACACACTTTATATATGCTTACATTCCATGTGTGGAAACTTAACAAACATGGCAAGTGTACTTGTAAGGTAGACTGGAAATGTAATATAGGTAGGCAGCCAAGTCTCCGGCTATTGTCAAGGATGTTGGGGAAAAGAGATTTTGTTTGACAAGTAGTAGTCTCTAAAAAATAGCCTGCTGAAACTCACTGACTCCTGGAGGAGAATGATAATTGCAATGCAGTGTGAATCTGCTAATACAATTATACACAGATAATGAACTTAGGCAATTCAGCAAAGCCTCAATCATCTAAGTGTCTTGTTAAATCTCAGTTTCTCTAAATTTGCTTTGTGGTCCAGTGGTTGCCACCTCTGATAAAGTTTTCACCTGTCTGTAGTAAAGTGATGGTGATGTAATAAGCTTTCACAAATCTAAATTTATTCTTTAAACAATGTATTTTTAAATTTTGGTTTCATAGTTTTCCTATATTTTGCTGTTAGAATATCCTTTCATGAAGTGATGCTGTTAGAAGGTAAGTTTTATTTGAAACCCTGCCCTTTCTACCAACATTCCTCTTCACTCAAAGTACAATTGTATGTTGATCTTCAAACTTCGGGCAGGGAAAATGTAATAATTATTGAATATTTGAAAACCACTGGTCTTTTCTGTGTCATTTTGTAAAATATTATATTTTTGACTGGAAAGAAATATGAAATGTTTTGGCACAATATTATTAGAGGATAATTTCTAAAAAATGTAAATCATGGCTCTCAAAGAAATATAAAGTAAGCACTTGACAACAATTTCATTTAACTAACTATTAATGAGGAAACCAATAAGATGTTAAAACCAGTTCAAAGGAGAATTCACAGAACACACCTATTGGGTAATCCAGAATGCTGAAATAAATTGATAAACAGATGTGAAACTATTCAATATCCACAAGGCAACGATCAGTTATATCTCTGTGAGACACATTTCAGTAGTTGTAAATTTAACACTTTCATCACTAGAATAAGAATAAACAGTATAATTCTATAACTAATCACACATAGCTGATGAAAAAAAAAAGTGAGGTCCATCAAGACAATGAGGAGTCTGAATAAGACTGCCTAAAAAATCTTTATTATTTGGGATTGAATGTCCTGCCTGGGTTTCTGCCTCTTGGCAAATATATAAATGTGTATTCTCAAAGATGGGATCTCTAGAAGCTCATCCAAAGTCACCAGCTATGTGTCTATTACAGGAAGACAAAGCATTCCTTAATTCCACCAACAAAGGAAAAAAAAATAAGAAATGAGTACCTGTTCTATTTATATGAACATGGTGAGGGCAGGGTGAATGCTGACAGGCAGTTCTACTAACTGTGAAAAAGTGCACTTGGAAAACATCACGGAGAAACTAACCATATGACAAGTTAAATCAGACCAGAAATAAAGGATATGGAAAAGATACCCAAAATCTTTGAATAACCAAGTTTAACTTCTTAGTATACTACTTTTTAAACTTTTTATCTCAGGATCTCTTAACTCTCTTAAAAATTATTGAGAACATGAGGAGCTTTTTGAATGTGGGTGATATCAATTAAATTTGTCATATTATGTATAAAAATGGGTGTAGGGAGGAAAAATAATTTTCTCTCTACCCTTTCTTAGTTCTTAGCTAGAACTTCCCATGACAAACAACAGATTAATAAGAGAAAAACATACAGAATTTTAATACTGTGTATACTTCATGCATCATGGGAGATATCCAGAGAAAAGAGTAAATCTCAGAAAGGTGGCTTTGATTTTAGGTTTAAATACCATCACACTCTGAAATTAAGAAGAGTGTGGACAAGGCCCATTTGGAGAGCTGTCCAGCAAAGGCAGGATAAAAAAGGGTAAGGTTTGTCATGTATATTTAAGTCAGTGCCTTCTCCATTGATAAGTCTCTAGTTATATAGAGACATCCTTCTCTTCCTGGTATAGAGATTTTGCTAGATGTAAATTTTCCTTATGTTTTCAGAGCTTCCGTATCACCAGTTTCTCAAAATAATCAGCTCACAATACTGTACTAAAGAGGCATAGTTAGAGGTGGCATATTCTGGTCTCTTCAATGGGGAAATATTTAAAGTATTTATGCATTAATTCATTTTAAAATAACAGTAGTAAATATATTACACATTATCTTAATATATTTTATGAGAATATTTTTCAAAACAAAAAATTTAGTAATAGAGTGACATTCTTTTTATTTTTTATAAATTTCTTTTTAGTGTTTGCCTCAATAAATGACAATTGGATTCTAATATATGATTCTGCATTGTTGTTTGGGCTGGAGAATATAAAGAAAATCTTACCCCACACTATTATTCAGTTACCAAAAGGAGGATCTCTGGAACCGTGAAAATGTCTTGGGACCCTCCCTGCCGGGGTCATTGGACCTCAGTTTTAGAGCTGCTGCCCTAATCCATTTATGCTCATACTCTCCTAGACAACATCAGCTTCTGTCTTCACCTTCATCTAAATATTATTTAATCTAAATTCTCATTTTATTGAGAAATAACACCACAATCCCTACCAACCTACAGCTATGCATATATACTCTTTGTCTCTTCCTTTTCCTTTGGTTGAAATGTCTGTGCTCCTAGCTAATGACTGTGCTTGGGCCCTTGTTCTCATATCTGCTAACCACCCAGGATATTGTTTAAGCAATTCTCTTTTTGTTCAACATCCTTACATATTTCCTCTAGTACATCATTCCCATCAGTATATAACTATGCTGTTGATTTTCTAATACTTAAAATAAATGTATCTTGAGTTCACGTTACTTTCCAGTTACTGCTCTTGTTCTCTGTTACCCTGTGTGGTAAAAGTAAAACTTGCTTACATTCACTATCTCAGGTTTCTTTCCTATTCTTACATGAAAACTCTCCAATAAATCATATTTCTGCCACCTATCCACAAATCTGCTACTGTCATGGTCAACAATGACCTCCACTTTGCTAAATTCAATATTGATTCTAAACACTTTTCTTACTTGACTTAGAAACAACATTCAATAGTTGGCCACTTGAAACTCCTTCAATCATTTTTTTTTTTTTATTTAGCTTCCAGGACATCACTCCCTCCTGGTTTTCATCTTCTTCACTTGCCTCTTATCCCTAATCTCTTTGTTGATTCTTCCAATCTCTCCTATTCATGATATATTGTGAGTGTCTCAAAGTTCAGTGTTCAAAATTCTTCCATTTTTAATTTATATTCATGCCCTTAGTGGTGTTAAATTTTATCTCTTCTGAATCTCATAATCAAATATCCAAATGAATAATCCACAGATCCATTTGGATGCCTAATACATGTCTAAAAATTTAGCATTATCGAAAACCATACTAAGGATATATCCTTCTCCCTCCTAATTTACTTTTTCTAGTTTTCCCCATTTCAATAAATGCTACTCTATCTTACAGTTGTTCAAGACAAAAACTTTAGTTTCTTCCTTTGTCTTTCCCTTTTTAGCAAACTCCAGATCCAATCACTCAGCTAACTCCCTTCTCCTTCTTTCTCCAAAGCTACTATTCTGGTCTAGAGCATCACTAAATGTTCTTAATAATCTCATTAGATGATTTTAATACCATTCTAATTTATCTTCTAACTTGTTTATTGGTCCGCCTACAGCCTACTCTCAAAACAGTAAATATGAAACTAAGATATTTTATTTCTTGCTGCAAAATCCTCTTTATTTTCCCATCCCATAGAGATTAAAAGCCAAGGCTCCATGAGAGCCTTACAAATCCTTCCCCTCCTTAAACTTTCTGCCTCATTTCACATCACCCTATCACCCTACTTTCCTCTGCTCCATCCACACTGGCTCCTTGCTGTTTTCAAACACACCAAGCATGTTGCCAACTACATGATATGCCTACCCTCACACATCCAAATGACTTACTGCATTGTCCTTTTGTTCAAAGGACATCTCCTTATTGGTACCTTCCCTGACCTTTCTATTGAAAATTACAACCCCTTCCACAGCTATTTCATCTCATTGAGTTAGTTTTCTCCCTGTCACTTATCTATCAAATATCACATATGTCTGGTTTTTTTGTTTTGTTTTATTTTTTTTCCCCTGCTGTATCTTCAGCCTAGCACATGGTCAGAAGTCAATACAGGAAAAGTGAGTCACCTAACATGCCTGCTCCCTTCTAACTAACCAGCCTGTATTAATATAAACCTATTTACTTTGGAGAGAGAAATTCATTGACAACAGCCACAACCATGGCCAAGACTTAATAATATCATTGTTTCTGTGCAATTCTAATATAATTGCATTCTGATCTATGCAAGAGCTCAAAAAAATCCTTCCTAAAAATATTGCTCAGTGAATTCTACTCCAACTAGAAAAGAGTCTAAATTAATAATATAAATAAGACAAACCCTAATTATAGAAAAACTAGGAAATGTCTATAGGAATATATATTTATAATTTATTAGAAATAATTCATGTCATTAATTAGGAATAATTCATATAATACATAAAATTGAAGACAAATAGGAAAAGAAATTTGGAAGTATAATATAACTAAAATAAAATAGTATGAATATAATAATAATCTTAGGCTGTGTTTTCTGAATATATCAACAAATACTAAGAAGAAGGGGAATGTTATTAGGGATATATATTTGGAAGAACAAGGGAAATACTTTTTTAAGATAAATATAGAAGATCAAACTTATTGTTTGCTTTCTGCTTTTCACAATTAAAGAAATTTTGTTGAGGTACATATTTTATAAGCTTAAAGGAAACATTTTATATACTATTAAATCAGTTTAAAAGATATATGCAAATGGTACACTAACTAATGTGATAAAAATATAAATAAATAGTATCAAACCATAAAGATACCAGGAATATGTACAAACATCTAATTTAAAAAGAATTAAGTGTAAATGGTTTAATTTCCCTCAGATTATATAAGAAGAAAATTCCAATCATATCCCACTTACAAAGGAAATACCTAAGTCTATATGATACAGTAAGGTTGCAAATAAGATTCTACAATATGACTTATCAGAGAAGTGAAAAACACAATAAAACAAAAATTCAATAATGGCAAAACTATCATCCTATGTGTTAGATTCCTAAAGGTGCTGTAAAAATCACCACAAACTTAGAACAACAGGAATTTATCATCTCATATTTTTAAAGGCCCGAAGTCCAAAATCAAAGAGTCATAAGGGTCATATTTCCTTGGAAGGTACTAGGGAAGAGTATGTTCTAGGCATTGTTCCTAGCTTCTGGCATCTTAAGGCATTGCTTGGCTTAAAGATGGCTGGTTTCTCCTGTATCTCTTCATATGACATTCTTCCCATGCATATGTGTCTGTGTCCAAATTTTCCCTCTTTATAAGTGCACCAGTCATATTGGATTAGGGCCCCACCTTATTCCAGTATGATCTCATATTAACTAATTAGGTTGTGATGACCCTATCTCCAAATACAATAACTTTCCAGGTTACTGGTGTTAGGACTTCAACATATGAATTTTAGGATGACACAATTCAACCCACAATGTTCTATGAAATAGAATTCAGGTAAGATATAATATTAAATGATAAAAGTAAATTTATATTCATAACTATAATCCATAATGAAGATGTCAGTCAGTGATAAGATTTGTGTCAAATAATATAGCTACAACATAAATTTTTAGAAAAGATTTTGTCCTACAAAGAAAAATTGAAAGAAACATGAATTCATTGAGAGATTTTTAGCAATGCCCTTCAGTTTATGATGAATTAGGTACTCAAAAGAGAGAAAATACACTTAATATAAAAATAAAGTAGATTAGTAGATAGATTTCAACTTTCCCCCAGTTGGCTGTGGGTTTGTCATGTATGGCTTTTATTATTTTGAAGTATATTCCTTCTTTGCCCAGTTTTTGAGAGTTTTTATTCATAGAGGGGTACTGGATTTTATTGAATATTTTTTCTGCATCTATTGAGATGATCATATGGTTTTTGTTTTTAATTATGTTTATGTGTTGAATCATATCTATTGATTTGCATATGTTCTACTGTCCTTGCATCCCTGGGATGAAACTCACTTGATCATGGTAAATTATCTTTTTGATGTGTTGTTGGATTTGGTTTGCTAGTATTGTCTGTGCATTTTTGCATCTATGTTCATGAGCAATATTGTCTGTAGTTTTCCTTCCTTCCTACTTTCCTTCCTTCCTTCTTCCTTTCCTTCCTTTTTTTCTTTCTTTTCTTTCTTCTTTTCTTCGTTTCTTTCTTTCCTTTCCCTCCCTCCCTCCCTCCCTCCCTCCCTTCCTTTCTTCCTTCCTTCCTTCTCTTTCCTTCTTTTTTGTTGTTGCTGTTGTATCCTTTCTTGGATTTGGCATCAGGATGATACTGGCTTCATAGAATGAGTTAGGGAGGATTCCCTCCTTCTTGATATTATGGACCAATTTCAATAGAATAGGTGCTAATTCTTTGTAGGTCTGGTAGAATTCAGCTATGGATCCCTCTGGTTCTGGAGTTTTTGTTGTTATTGTTTGGGGATGTTTTATTACAGTTTTAATCTTCCTACTAGCTAATTGTTTGGTTCAGGATTTCTATTTCTTCCTGATTCAAGTCTGGTAGGTTGTGTATTTCCATACATTTATCCATTTCCTTCTCTTTCAAAGCATAATTCCAAACATTAGTCCATTTTACTTCATATCTTTGTTCTATTTATTGCCTATTTTCTGGTTCATTATTTTTTGCAGTTACATTTATTACTTCTTGAATTTAATGCTTAGATCATTTCATTTTTTCTTTATGATTAATAAACTAGTATAGTTTTAAGGTATGAATTCATTTGCTAATCTCTTATTATACATTTGATTTGCTCTTTGACCTACTTTTTAAAATCTCCTGATGGCAGGTTTTAAACATTAAACTTTTGTAACTATTAATAATTTCTTATTGTGTGTGACATAATGTTGATACCATAGTGTCTATTATTTAAAATGAGTTTGCAACAAACTAGCATTATATAGGTAATATTATTATTTTCCTTTTGATTTAATATATTATCCATGTTTTAAAAATGTTCAGTATATCCTGGAAAGGAAATAAAGTTATTTCATTTGTAATGACATAACTAGTACAGATTCTATGGAAACAGCGAGGAGATTCTGCAAATAACTAAATGTAGACCTACCAGTTGATCCAGCAATCCCACTATTGGGTTATCTACCCAAAGGAAAGAAGTTATTTTACAAAAATGCTACCTGTACCTGAATGTTTATCACAGCACAATTCACAATTGCAAAGATATAGAATCAAGCTAAGTGCTCATTAACTGATGAATGGATTTAAAAAGTGTGGCATAGATATAAACTATAAAAATGAATGAAATAATGTCTTTTGCAGCAACTTGGATGGAATGGAGACTTATTCTAAGTGAAATATCTCAGGAATGAAAAAACAAATACCACATTTTCTCACTTAAAAGTGGGAGCTAAGCAACAAGTATATATGACGCAGTGTAATGCACATTGAAAACTAACAAGGGAGAGGGCAGTAGACGGGTGAGGGATAAAAATCTACCTATCAGGTACAATGTACATTAAAAGGCCTAACGTCAGCATATACTGTTCATCCATGTAACAAAAAACACTTGTACCACCTTTAATGTATTGAAATAATAATAATACTACTACTAAATGCAGGTAAAGTAAATATGTAAAAAACTGACTATATTTAATTTTTTTTAAGTTTCTACATTTATCACCTTTCTGGCTGAGTTGATTCCATGTAAATTCAAATTATCATTTTGAACTTGTCATTATACTACTTGTTTGTGATCAAATGTTTAAATGCAATCCATGGTTTTCTGGAAAATAGAAATAACCAAAACAGATTCTAAAAGTATTCAAATTAAAGGGACCAGTAATTTTGAAGGAAATTATAAAATACTATGAATGCAAAGAATTCTTCAGGGGAGTTCTTTCACTCTTTGGAGTATGACTATTATGCTATAATGTCTTTCAGAGAATGAAGAATATATGGAAAGACACATAGAAATCTTTTTAATTAATCTTTGTACAGAGTTTGACAAAGAGAACCCAAAATATTTATGATTAATTTCACTTACTCATGTAAATGTGAACATTCTAAATAAACTCTATTCAGCCTTATATTTTATGTATGTGTGTGTATAGTCTTTAAAAAACTAGAATTATGCCTGCCCTATATCCCTTATCTTTACTTCTGATTACAGTACCCTGCTTTTGTTTTATAAAAAAATCTTTGTCATGTGGTCTTCTTCGAAGCTGTCAGTCAGCACCCTCTACTGTTTCATCACAAGAGTGAACTAATAACCAAATGTAGCTTATCAGACAATTTCATTCTTCCTGGATATGTTAATGGAATGACGATGAAACATTTCACCAACCTAGTAGAGTTAAACATCATCTTTTCTGAGATTTGATATACTGTGAAAGGGATACACCTTTTCTTAAAGAATTGAAACATTTAATAACTTTGCAGATTTGAAGTTGTCAGCACCATGTTTCCCTTCCTGTGGAAAAACACTGCAAAATAATTCAGTCAATATGTACAGGGCATTAGAATCTAGTTATGGAGACTGAAATAATGCCTACATGACATTTGAGCTTCTCAATTCAGTTATGAGATACAACCATCTCTACCCTTAGAATATGCGGCAACAAATTCCCCCTGCCCCCCTTTTTTTCCTGTAGCTTCTTGCAATTGAATCTTTGTTATTCATATTTGAAACCAAAAGCCAAAAATACATGATACTTATAATCCACCAAAATCATGTAAGATTTTCCTTGGGAATTCAATGATAGTTTATTAATTAGAAATCCATTAACATATCTTGTCAGTAAGACAAATAAAAAAATATCATCTCAAGAGATCCTGAGTGTCATTATATAATCTTCAGTTGAGTCTTTTAATAATATTAACAAATTTAAAAATTCAGGTAATGCAAAAGCACTCTTTAAAGTTGTATAAAGTATGTACCTCAAATCAAGAGCCAACATGACAGACACTTAATGGTAATTTACTAAAGACTTATTCATTAAAACCAGGAAGAAAGCAAGGATATCTGCAATTGCTATTATTTTATAGATTCTAGAGGTTTGGCCAATGTATGAATAAATGAAAGAGATATGAGAGATAAAACTCCTAAAAAGAAAGGTATTAAATTATAATTTCCAAGTGACAAAGTTCTATATCTAGAAACCCTAGAGAATTAACTGAGAACTATTAGATTTAATAAAGAAGCCATTTAAAAGCTGGCTATATGCTAAACATACTTGAAATAATATCTCCAATTTTCTGAACTGGGAGTGGATATCTGTGGGAGGTGGTAGTAAGTGTGTGTGGATAAGTCTCTGCTTTAATATCTAAATGACATATCGGCTGGGCGCGGTGGCTCACGCCTGTAATCCTAGCACTCTGGGAGGCTGAGGCGGGTGGATTGCTCGAGGTCAGGAGTTCGAGACCAGCCAGCCTGAGCAAGAGCGAGACTCCGTCTCTACTAAAAATAGAAAGAGATTATCTGGCCAACTAAAAAATATATATAGAAAAAATTAGCCGGGCATGGTGGCGCATACCTGTAGTCCCAGCTACTCGGGAGGCTGAGGCAGGAGGATCGCTTAAGCCCAGGAGTTTGAGGTTGCTGTGAGCTAGGTGACACCACAGCACTCACTCTAGCCCAGGCAACACAGCGAGACTCTGTCTCTAAATAAATAAATAAATAAATAAATAAATAAATAAATAAATAAATAAATAAATAAATAAATAAATAAATAAATAACATAGTGTGAGAAACATCATCTATGTTGAAAGGAGTCCACTGCACAATCCAAGTATTCCTGAAAATCCTCTAGGATAGGAGTCTTTACATATTCCACAAAACTTTCCATTTTAAAAGTCTCCACTTCTCACCTCTGGCCTTTTCATAAACAGTTCTCCAAGCTGCCATGGTTCTTCCTGGTCCATTATGTTTCAAATTATTCTCTTAATTCCCCAAATTACAGCTAGAACCCAAATTCTTTCCGTAATTTCAAGATGGTACCTACGTCTCTTGACTACATTAGAGGTTGGTTCTTCATTCTGAAGGCTCCCGTGCATGTTAAATAAAGTTATATGTTATTTCCCCTCTTAGTCAATCTGCCTTATGTCAGTGATTTTCAGTGAACCTCCAGAGGGTCAACGGCCCCCACACAAACATGGGTATTTGGACACCATCCTAGATTCAGAATTTCCTTCATATTTTCATAAATAAAAAGACTTTCTAATATTGGTTGCCCTTAAGAAGAAGGGAAAATATGCCTCAAAAACAAAAGCTCCCTTCTAACTTTAAATCCACAAGAGGAAGAAAATGCAGGCAATTTGAAAACAGCATTTTGCCTTAGCCACTATCCATTGTGTAAGTATTCAGTCCTGTTGGGATTAATCTCACAACAGTACTCTTCCTAGTGAAATAAAATTTAAAAATGAAATAAGGTAAGTGATATTGTATTCTAGCAACAACCAAGAATACATAATGTATAAAAAAAGCCAAATTATAGCAGCTACTCCCAAATAAACTGCCATCAAATAGCCATAGGAGGAAATGGTGGAACATGTGAATAAATTCACAAACTTTTACTGCAAAATATAAAAAAGAACTTGAATAATTTAAGATATAACTAACATTTCTATATTTTCTTGCTAAATGTAAGGTAATTTTAATAAAAAAATTTCATTCATATTGACATAGCTAGAAAAAATAGCAAAAAATAATAGCTAGAAAAATAAAACTCTATAAAAATTTATCTGGAAGGAATCTAGGTACTTGAAAACTCCAGCATATTGGAAAATGAGTGACATGGGAGAGCCAGTTCTATAAGATATGAGCAATATTTTAACACTGTACTAGTTAAAACTAGTTCTGCTGTTGGCTTAAAAAGAGATAGGCAGTTAGCAAGATCACAACTAAACTATAAAAACAAAATAGGAGAAGTGGTGCAAAGAAAAATTTTCAATAAATACTTTTGAAATTGATGTTTAAATATTTTTGATTTTTTAAAAAATTATTTTTATGTCACACCATGCAACAGAATGAATTTCAGATAAATTAAATAGTTGATTATAATATAAAAAGAAGTTTGTAAATCAATAAAATATTAATGAGAATTTACATTATCCATAGAAGAGAAGACATGGTTGACTATATAAACAAATTTAAAATAGAAATAAATGGATAAAAAGCAATAAAATATACAGAACAAAACAGACATACTAAATAACAGATTAGTGAAATTTTTGTAGTACATATGATATACAAGTAATGTTAATAAAATAGAATTTACAAAATAATACTTTTTCAAAAATGAAACTCCAATAGAAATAATAGGCAATAAGTAAGTAAAGGTAAATTATTACACACACATAAGCAGGAAGTAAAAATCACTTGCAATTTTTTGCAGGAAAAAATTAACCTATCGCTCTTTACTGATGATATGATCTTATATCTAGAAATTCCCAAAGATTCTGCCATGAAACTATTGGAATTGATAAACAAATTCTGCAAAGTCTCAGGTTACAAAATCAATGTACAGAAATCAGTAGCATTCCTATACGCCAACAACAGTCAAACTGAGAACCAAATCAGACACTTTTTATGTATTTAAATGTGTTTGATTTTAAGTGAGGTTAATTTTTCAGCCTTGTCCCCACAGCACTGATGACTGGCTGTAAATAAGCTTACATGTCTCCCATGATCAACAATCAAATGGCTTCCCATGGCACTTAAAATAGAAGCCAAGTTTTGCACAATGGTCTACAAAGCCCTACGAGATTTTGGACTATCCTCACTTCTCTGATGCCATCTCCTACCACTTTCTTTCTTATCCGAGCCTTCTTTTCATTTCTTATATATACTGAATCTACTCTTCTTGGAACATTCTTCCCTTATTTCTCTGCGGACTCTTTCTAGCACTTTCATCAGGTATTAACAGTTCCTTCTCTGGCCACTGGCACTCCAATATTTCCTTTATCCTGTTTCTCACTATTTCTTTATCCATTTCTCATCATTTTGCACAGTAAACTTTCTTGTTTACTTGTTTATTGTTTCTTTCCCCCATGCTTATATTCTTATAAGCTCTACGAAAGCTAAAATCCTAGAGCTTCACATAGCATCTTGCTTAGATATCTTGCTCAATAATTACTTGTTGAATAGATGAATCAATTAATCTTGCATGCCACATTTGTATACAAGACAAAACCATCAATGAAAAAATTCTACAGAGTAAAGTGAAGCTTAAAAAGTAATAGGTGCAATATAGCTTTTATCATTCTAGGTTAAAAATAAAATGCTATAAATTATAAGCAATAAACACATAAATGCATTCAATGTATTCACACCCAAGGATCCACACTGAATTCATTTTGCATGGGTTCCAAAAGTCTATACAATATCTGCTCTCTTAGATTCTCAGAAATGTATCAGTGGCCACTATATTTCTCACTGACTTATAATGAAGATACTGAGCCTCATGAATATAAGGATTATTTCCAGGTCATCAAAAATTAACATCCCTCTCAAAGTATAAATTCAGTTACAGCATCAAACATGCCTAGAAATGCAATATAACTACTCTGTTTTAAAAAATTGATTATACTTTAAATATTACTGTTCTTAATATCAAATTAATTTCCAGATGTTACTCCATGTTCAATATAATTTTGTTTTTTCCCCAAATCTTTGATTTGTGTTGCAGAATGTATCTTTCTTATAAACACATTTTTGAGGATCAAATTATTTTAGACCTAATACAATGTTAAACTAATAGTTTATGGTTATAAAATCCAAATGTTAGAAACATAGTTACATATGGACAAATAATTGACACATTGTGCTATATTGGATTCATCTATCTAATTTTAACATTTGTGAACATAAGTAATATTAGAAGAAAGACCTCTTGGTTAGAAGACTTGACTTTACTGTATCCTATTCCTGTAAATCATCTGTGATTCTGGTGTAATCTTTATCCTCTCAAAAAGTCTAGCATTTTTTTTTTTTTTTAGGTACATCTAAGAGAAAGGAGGAGGATGCTTTCTGTTACCTATATTCATTCTTTATACATCCTGCATGGAGAGCTACAGTCCTGCAGGACCTGTGCTATTCATCTAACTTAATAAATCTATAGAATTATTATGTTAGCTTCTTAGAAATAGATACACTTAGGTTAAATCAGGTGAAAAGAGTTCAAAGTAAAGATACATTGGATTATAAAATATATCAGAAAAATATCTTCCAAGACTTAATGAAAAGCAACATTCAGTATCAATCAGGATCTGACAGGAATTCTAGTAGTTAGACAGAAGCTCTGGTAATTAAGTAGCAGATTTGTCAATCAGCCTGGAAGAATGGATTTTAACAGCTGTGACTTAGATGCGGAAAACATTCCAAGTGTTAGCTAGTAATGAGATGTTATACAGAGTTCAAATTCTAAAGGGCTATGTATCATTCACTTATTGATGCATTAAAAAATCACCCTAAAACTTAGTGGTTTAAACCACAAGCATCTATTATTATAGATGAGTCTTTGTCTCATCAAGATGACCCTGTTGATCTAGGTGGTTCTGCTGATCTGAGCTGGGCTTGGCTGACGGTGGCCAGCCTCACGCATGCATGACCAAAGCATTGAGTCTTCTAAGTAATAAGAGAGAAAACTATGGTTCTTCTAAGTTCTTGCATGTTGGGTTTTTGTAGACTGGTGTCAAAATCCAAACATTAAAGTCAAAAAGAAAGAATATAGTTTTGAACAACATTTTATGTGACTGTGTTTTATCATATACCATTTATTTATTTAAGCACAGGAAAAATGTGTTAATTCCTGCTGGAAATCACCATTATCAATAATATAACACTAGAATTCCTTACAGGGAACACAGTCCTTTCAAAAAACTTATGTTGCTCCCATATCCTTCCCATTGGTACTTTTTCTCTGCATGAGAAAATCCATACCTTCTCTTCATGAGTTTCAATCAAACCAATATCCTTCAGGATATGCTTCTGAAGACTTTCAAAATTGATTTATCCTCTGGAGGGAAACTATAAATCTGTGAACACATGGGTTGAGGAAAAGCACAAATATTCTCCAAATATATAGGTATTTTCTTTTCCTTGAATTTCTCTGTTTCCTTCAATTTATCAATAGCTGCATCTAGAGCCAATATAACTTCTTATTTATTAAAGCTATCTTCCTTCAGCTTGCAGAATACAGATACAGCAAGACTGTATCTTGTGTTTCTATTTATTGATGTCATTGAAGGGGACAAATAAGTATCCTTTCCTTGAATTAGCTCATGTTCTTACATAATTTATACACTCTATTCCTAAAAAGCCCTAAATGCAGTCTTCCTTAAGTATCTGCTCATGTCTGAAAATAATAGCTTTCATTTACTGAGCACTTTCCAATACAAGGATATTATGGGTCGAATTGTGGGTCCCAAAAATTCATATGTTGAACCCCTAACCTTCAGTACATCAAGATGTCACCTTATTTGAAAACAGGGTTATTGTAGATGTAATCAATTAAGATGAGGTCATTAAGATGGGACTTATTCTAACATGACTGGTATCCTTATAAAAAAGGAAAATTTGGTTACAGAGACATGTGCACAGTAGTAATATCACATGAAGATGAAGGCAAAGATCTATAAGCCAAAGCTCACCAAAGATTGGCAGCAAACTACAAGAAACTAGGGAAAAGGAACCCAATAGATCCTCGGAATTCTTCTTGAGACTGCAACATAAAAACCTTGCCTGGACCTCAGCCTGATGCCTTGCAAAATTCAGACTCAAGACTTCATCAGCTCTTACCTCAGTTTCCAGTCTGCCCTATAGATTTTGAATTTGCCAGCCCCACTGTCAATCCCTTAAAATAATATCTCCTCTAGGCAGATAAGATAGATGAATATATAGATGGATAGATGATAGAAAGATAGAGATACAGATATAAATAGATGTATCTATAGCTATTTACGGCTGCTGTCCCTAACCCCAAGACCACAGACTGGTACTGATCTGTGTCCTTTTAGGAACCTGGATGCACAGCAGGAGGTGACCAGCAGGTGAGGGAGGGAAGCTGCCTCTGCATTTACAGCCACTCCCCATCACTCACATCACCGCATAAGTTCTGCCTTCTGCCAGATCAGCGGGGGCATTAGATTCTCATAGGAGCTTGAACCCCTGTATAAACTGCACACGCAGGGGATCTAGGCTGCACGCTCCTTATGAGAATCTAATGCCTGAGGAGCTGAGGTGGTGATGATAGTGCTGGAGAGCGACTGCAAATACAGATTATCCTTAGCAGAGAGGTTTGCACAATAAATGTAATGTGCTTGAATCATCCTGAAACCATACCCTGCCCCCTGATCCATGGAAAAACTGCCTTCCATGAAACCAGTCCCTGGTGCCAAAAAGGTTGGGGACCACTGATCTACAGGATGTATATCCTATTGGTTCTATTTCTCTGTTTCTCTCGTATTCCCTGAATATGAGGGAATTATGCAAGTGGCCAATTAACAAGCTACAATTACTCCCATCTTAAACATAGTAATACTGATTTTTCAATAAATTGAGTAATCTGCCCAAGGTCACACAGCTTGTACGTGACAAACAAGATGCAAATCTAAGTCTCTAATTCCATAGCTCATTATTTTAGATACCATAATATTCAGTAATATATGAATTCAAATTGTTCTCCATTTTTATTTATGAGACTTTAGGGAGAATATTCCCCTGTTACTCTTTTGGTATATTGAGATAAACTGAAATTGCATTTTTTTTGGAATACACACTTAAAATTTCAGTAATGTAGATGATAAGATGTAGTACCTTTAAAAATTTTTTTGGTCAAACCACTAAGATCATTAAACTTAATCCTACTGTGAACTCCTGCTTGATGCCTGCACATGCAAGGAAATGCTCCTATAGAATACAGGAATTAATCACAACCTTCATTTAGAAATGTTTTAGACTAACCACATCAATCTCGATCTCAAGGTGAGTCTTTGCATCCTTAACCTCTGTGTTTCCTGGATTCAACTTGAAAGTCTTTCTTTTATTTAACTTAAAGCATAAACTTATGCTCTGAGTAGCCTTCAGTATAAAATTAAGAATTATTTCACTTTTGTATAGCTGTTGACAATCTGAGAATATAACCCACCCCCGGCCCCCACACACAATGTTGCACATTCAGTCCCAGGTTCTCACTGTGCACACTAGACTTTTCTAGCACACATACAGCTACTGAGACACAGATATTTCAGTTTACACAGACAAAGAGGGACCAAATGATTAACTCAATTTTATGCCTACATGAGAAGATAAAATTTCATTAAAGACAATTTAAAAACTTTTAAATGGATTGCCTGTAGGAAAAGTAGCACCTTATCCTCCACACCTTTCAAATTTCTTTTGACCAATACTGTCACTTGTCTAATCATTCATCTTTTTTATTTGCCATTGTAAATGTGGGTCCTATGCCTTAGCTGACTCTCTGAGATGTCTCAGTAAAGGAAGGAAAGTGTATATATATTATATTAATCTAGTGCCTGTAGGACTTACAGATATGACAAATATGGATTCAAACCAGGCTCACTCGACTTTTTATGTCAACCTTAGAAAATACTTTTACCTTTTTTGAATATCACCTGTAAAAACAGGGCAAATAATATAAAAATGAGTTTTATGAGAATTAAACTCATAAAGTTATAAAATACAACTGCAAATCAAAAGGTAGAGTGAACAGATGTGATACAGCTTATTTCTGCTTATAAATACACAGAAAAATATAACAGCAGCTGGAATGAAAAAATTTAAAAAAATAGCTGTGACTTTTGGCTCATGACAAGATGACAAAACAACTCAGTGTGTTGAGTCTCTTCCCCAGCTTAAATCTGTAGATGTGAGAGAGGAAATGAGAGTATGTGGAATAGAGAAATTACAGTAAATAAGTGTGAGAAACCCCTGAGGATAAGAGGGCAAGTGTGACCTAATGTGGAAAGGAAACACTAGCTAACTCGAGCAAGCGAGCTTCTATGATTTGGAAGGTGGGCCGGCAATCTGGAGAGAACTTTTCTTTTGCTTTTTTCTCCCTTTATTCCTGCCCCCACACCTCTGAGGGAGACAACAGCTTCAGTGGAGAGCTATAGTCAGCAGGGATAATATCAAAGTCATGCCAAGACTGACTGAAGTGAAGAGAGTATAAAAACAAGTGCAGCCTGATTCCCAGGACCACAGCATCTCTTCTCCTTTCTTCCACTCACTCTCTGAAAATTAGAAAAAGTCAGGTGATGGGGATAAAGCACTCAAGAAAAGGAGAGCTCAGGAAGGTGATACGTTGTTTTATACTCAACCATATACATGTTATAGGAAGGAAGAAGAGAGAAAGAAAAAGAGGAAAGGATGACATCTATATTAGGAAAGTAATACTTTTCCCAGAAACCACTGGAAGATTTCTGCTTAGGACTGTGGGTCTATGACTATTTCACTCAGCCATTTTTTAGCTACAAGGGTGTCTAGGAAAATAAGTGTATTTGTTTTCTATTGTTACAAATTATATGTCGCTACAAACTAGATGGCTTGAATCAACATAAAATCATTTTCTCACAGTTTTAGGAGGGCAGGAGTCCAAAATAGAGCTGTCAGCAGTACCATGCTCCCTCTAGAAATTCTAAGGGAGATTTTATTTTTTTCTTCTTCCAGCTTCTAGTGAGTGCCAGCATTCCTTGGTTTGTGGACACATGGTTCTAATTTTTGCCTCTGTCTTCCCATTTCCTTCTCTCTTTTGTGGGTAAATCTCTCTCAAACAACTTCTTAAAAGGATATATATGATATTAATAGCTCACCCTGATAATCCAGGATAACCTTCGATCTCAAGATCCTTAACTCAATCACATCTGCAAAGACCCTTTTTCCAAATAATATAACCATTACAGGTTTCAGAATTTAGAGACTGATATCTTTAGGAACTTTTTCTTCAATATGCCACAGTAAATATTAACATCCAGACACATTTTTACACTGAATAAAATTAGTTTACTGTTAGTAAAAAAGGTGAAGAAAATAAATAGTGGGTAACTAGCCAGAAACTGCCAAATATGGGCAAGAATTTCAAATATAAACAAAACAGAATTCAAAGTAAATAAAATCATGATGAGTAAAGACTTTTTATAACTGGTAGAAAAAATAATTAAGAATATATTTATGTAGATTAAAAGACAAACTACTGCTTCAAGACCCTTGTATAGGTTAGCCCACCCCCTCATCTCAGATTTTTAATCAAATCAGACCTATTTAGAGAGATCTTACTCACACTCCCTGTAATTTTATTTTTTTACTCTCTGCTATACACCTTTATAGCACTTATTTCAATTTGCTATTGCATATGTTATATACATTTGTTTATTTTCTACCTTGTTCCCCACTACCTTCAGGAATATAAGCTCCCCAAGAGTAGACAATTTGTAGGTTTTGTTCATTGCTGTCTGTCCAGTACCCAAAACAGTGACTGACACAGAGTAAGGGATCAATAAAGAGTGCTGAAGGAACAAATTGACTAAGTAATTATGAATAAGTATACAGCAAACAACTTAGAACAAGCAACAACTGACAGAAGTATGGATAGAGATACATTAATGTTAAAAGTTTAAAACACCTATCTCAGATATTTTATAGATCAAAGAAATAATACATAATCAAATACGTAAAAGACTCAAATGATACAATAGGTACATACACCACATATCTTCAGATCATTCTTTTTTAAGGATACAAAATTGACTATGTCCTGGTCTACAATGGTGACAATATTTCATAAACTAGATCCTCCAGACAAAAGTCAGTGGTGGTAGGGAGGGATGCATAGGTGAAATGCAGTAGATTTTTAGGATAATGAAACTATTCTGTATGATATTGCAATGATAGATATATGTCATTATATATTTGTTCAAATCCATACAAACCATGTACAACACAAAGAGTAAACTCTAATGTAATTTTTGGACAAGTTAAGGATGTATCAATGTCAGCTAAATTGTGACAAGTGTACACACTAATGGATGATGTTAATAATAGGAACAACTCTGTGTGTGTGTGTGTGTGTGTGTGTTGAGGGGATAGCATGAAGGGTACATGGGAACTGTACTTTCTGCTCAACCATCATGTAAATTTAAAACTGTTCTAAAAAATTTCTATTAATTAAAAAACAAGTGAGTGGAACTGGAAATAAATTACAAGTTATATGTCTGTAACTAAATAGCATGTTCTCAAATCCATCTTGGGTTAAAGAGTAATTCATATGGAAACTTCAAAATAATAAACATACTATATGTCAAGATTTTTAGATATTACTAAAAAAAAAATACTTCCATGAAAGTTTAAAGCTCTAATTATACTGATTAGATAAGAGTAAATAAAGAAAAAAATAAGCCAATACAAGAAAGGAGAGAAAGACAAGGATAGAAAATACAAAATAACAAGTAGGAATATTTTTTAAATCAGATATTAAAAAAATAGAGAATGACAATGCAAACATCTAGTACACAGCATTAACAAAAATCCAATAAAATAAATACATTTTAGGAAAACAGGACCAAGAAGAAAGGAGAAAACATTCAGAAAAAAAAAATGTAAACATGAAGATAACCATAGGTACAAGAGAGACAATGATATTAGTAATAATGGTAAGTGAACATAAAGATATATGCATAAATTCATTTGTATAAACATGTATATAGTAATTTGCCAAGTGAAACAGACATATTTATTAAGTAATTGGAGTTTCCAAAATTGATATCAGAATTCAAAAACAATTAAATTTTAAAAGAATTGAAAGATAACCACTTTTCTTACCCTCCCTTTTCCTTTAAAAAAAATCAGGCTTACATGACTTTACAGGTGATTTTTGCCATAATTTCCAGGCTCTGATAATCCCACATAACAAAACTTATTCTAGAAAATATAAAGAAAGAAAAAATATCATAGCATTGGTGAGGATGAGTGAAGGAGTGAGAGGCTGACACATTGATTTTAAACCAGGTCAAAGTATAATTAAACTAACAAAAACAAAACTAAGCTAAAAAGGTAAACTATTCCCACTTATAGGCATACAGGTGATAATGCAAAATATAATTTTAGCTAAATGAACCCAATAGTATATTAAAATTAATATATCATAAAATAATGTGTATTACAGGAATTCAAGAAAACTGGAATTTTAAAGCGTATGAGGCCCAACACATCTATAATTATGAGAGGGAATAAAATAAAGAATGACCCTTAATAAACAGTCATGGCAGCACTCCGTGAAATGAGGCCTATGCTTAACTCATTTCCTTACACTGTGGCTCCAGCTAAAATTGAGAACATTTAAAAGAGGAAAAAACAACCTAATTAGTAGCTGAGGTGTCAAAAGCAGAAGGAGGAGGGGGAGGCAATGGAGAAGATGAAGAAGAAGGAGAGATTTCTGGTCTCTATAGATAAAGAAAATTTAAAACCATAAAGGAGCAAAGAGTTTCATGTGTGTCTGAATCATACACACATACCTTAGGTCAGTTATTTACTAGGTGTGGTCCAAGACTTCAAGCCGTCAGTGTTATCTGGGAATTTGTGAACTGCAAAATCTTGAACCCTACTTGGATCCTCTGGAGGTGGAACACCCCAATTTGGTTGTAAAAAACTGCATGCTGAGGTTTGAGAACCCTTGCTTTAGAAGCTGAAGTTTGAATGACAATACAGTATAGGGAGTTGAGCCTATAACCTTGTGTATGTAAGGGACCATATAATTTATTGTCTAATCTGGGAAACTTTTGGGTTTAAAGTAGGAAGTTTATAAAAATTATAAATTTTGTTGTAATAAAACCACCAGTGCCAGAGTATTGCAGTGGTCTACTTAGAACTATGGAAAAAAGGGAGTCCCAGTAAAGATTTGGCAATGAGAGCATGCATTTTGCCGAAATAAAAAATTAAATTTCTACTATTCAGGTGCTGTAATAACCCCCAGCCATAAGACTACCTGAAAGCTTACCCTGAATCAGTGAACTTGATAAAGCCATGACAGAGGCAACCACAAAATAATACCATAGGGTCACCTTGACCATCCAGGGCCAATGTATGTGAAAGTATCAAAAAGTAAGTCTCCTGAGGATAGACTCGGAGAAATTACAAATCACAAGACAACATTACTGTGATGAGAATGAGTCACACTGGAACACTCACAAGGGACAGGCTGGTGCTAACAATGCAATCAGAAAGAGAATTTAAAATAAATGTTGAAATAGTCAAAGATAAAAATGAACTTGATCAATAATCCAAGAAGAAAGAAGTTTGAAAATGGCTGCTTTGAAAAAAAATATAAAAAATAGATTTTATAAATTGAATATGTAGGATTTTAAATAAAATTATATACAAACAAAAATAGTTGAATCATACTGGTAATTTCGAGATTTCTCCCAAGTAATAACTGGTACAAAAGTTCTAGGATTCTGAATATGTATTTGTGTGTGTGTGAGAGAGAGAGACAGAAATACACTTTGCTAACATAATTTAGTTAAGTAATGATTATCACTTTTTTAAAAAAATCACTGATTGTCATCCCCCTTCCTAAAAGATAGAAAAACCATAATTCCAGATTCCAGAAACTGTACAAGGCATGGACACAGATGATAAAATTTAGTTTTGGGCATTATTACTAAAGAAAATGATGCCTTTCAAATTCTAGATTTTTATATATTTCATTTTACTGTCCGTCAGGAGATATTTTTGGAGTAAGCTTGCTTAACTATGATTAATTATTTGTAAGAAGTAGTCATGTTGTTTTTACACATGGAATATGTTTTCTCATCTTAGGCTTATATATAGGTTCAGCCTGGCCACACTATTCTCTTTTGCGGGTCTTTGTAGCTTGAAATTAATTCTGATAATCACCTTGAGCTGATTTATACCAAGCTACTCAGCTTAGCAAATATACATCTGATTTCTTTATGTGCATTCTACCCTCTAAAATAAAGCCTTGTTTGATTTTTTCATATTCAATATGTATGATTTTTATTTAAAATATTGAGCATTTAAATATGTTATCATAAATGAAAATAAAGTGGAGAAAATCATACTTCCTCTGCTTAATAACTTCTAGTGAAATATATTCTTTCAGCATCTAAGAAAAGCATTTGATTACAAAAATGCAGCAACTATTAAATGATTTTTTTCCATAGATTTATTTTCCTGCCTCATCTGGCTGATCATATTTCCTTCAGTGATTTTAATTAGTCTTTCCCAGGGCATGTAGTTATGAAAAGCTTTGTAGAAAATAAAAGAAGTGACACCTATAGAATAGGTTAGGAGAAATAACTTAGGCTGCATTGTTGATTCTTCAAGTCTCTAAGGATCACTTCATGGGAGAATTGCTAATTAAGCATACCTTAGTCTCCTAATGGAATGACAGATTGGGTACCTGAGGGCTAAATCAATGGATAAGAATACAATCACATGATTTTAAATTCTATATAGGACATTTTCTGATACCTAAATGATTTTGGTGGCTTTGGCTCAAAGCTATTTAGATATATGATGAAGGAATACAAATTTAAACTGGAATTGTTACCATGCTTTGGACTATCATTGTTGTTTATATCCTTACTTTTTTCCATTGATATTTCCTCCTCCCACATAATGGCTTCACTTTAATTTTTAAATTCACAAATTTCTAGCAACAAGGCTAGCTTAAAAAAAATGAATGGAATTAGATCTCTTTATTTCATCTTGATTAATTTGTTCACTTATTAAATGGAGCATAAAGATAATATGAAAAATGAGGAAAGTTATAACAATCTTAATATTTTTATTTCTGAATTCAGCTTTTAAGTTTCATATTCAAAAAAACTTCAAATAATGATTTTTCTTTATGGATTAGGCATATGTAGGATAAATATAATCTTAATACCAGCAGACTTTCTTAGGAGATCTCTTCTACAAATATGGTATTTTTACTAATTGATACTATTTATGTTTCAGAATTTTATGGCTCTATTAAAATGATGTTCAACACAAGTTAAAGGAGAATGCCCTCCGAGGAGATTAATAAGAGAATGTAGCAACATTTTTATGTCACCCATGCACCTGCCATACAAGAAATGCTCAAAAGTTCTCTAAACACTGAAAAGAATGGCAATTGCTTACTGGTATAAAAACACTCAAAAGTAAAACTCACAGCTCTTACAAAACACAAGGAAGAATACAAAGCAACTGGGTAACAATCAACATGATAATGGGAGCAGTACCTTACTTAACAATATTAACATTGAATGTAAATGGTCTGAATGCTCCACTTAAAAAATATATATTTACAGAATGGATTAAAAAGCACAACCCAAATATATGGTTTCCCCAAGAAACCCATTTAAATCATAAAGAGTTGCATACACTCAAGGTAAAGGGGTGGAAAAAAGTGTTCCACACAATTAGAAACCAAAAACATGCAGGCGTAGCTATTTGCATATCAGATAAAAGACTTTAAATCAACAACAGTAAAAAAAAAAAAGACAAAGATGGTCTGTATGTGGAAATAGATTTAAAGGAATTCAGAATATACTGGGTGATTCTTACATCTCCTCATTTTGCAAATCATACAGATCTAATATAGTATATTGATTTTCTTCAGATATGTTAGGGCAGAGAAGAACATGAAATGGTACTTTATTACTTATTAAATAATTTAAGGGAAAGAAGGTAGAAAGTATGTTGGTATTGGTGCGAAAAGAACCATCAAACCCAGGCATTTTACCTTTGCTGATGAGACTACCAGAAAGAAATTAACTTCCTAGAAACTTCCTTTTGTGGCCTAAGTAATAGTCTCTCCAAATCATTAATGACCAAAATACCTGAGTAACATTTAGTTTATTTAAGACTTGGGTTTGAAATGTCATTGCAAAGTAATTACTTATTTTTACTTAAGATATGAGAATAAAGTCAGCTTTTAATTATTAAATACATCACTTTATACTAATATTGAGGTATTATACATTCAAATCTCCCAATTCCATTTCACAATTGATAGAATAATATTCAATAGATTTTGCATGATACTACTTATATGAGAAATCTAAAAAAGGCAAACCCAGAGAAACAGAGTAGAATGGTGGTTGCTAGGGACTGAGTGGTGGAGAAAATGGGATGATTTTGGTCAAAGGGTGCGAATTTTAGTTACAAGATTAATAAGTTCTAGGGATCTAATGTATAGCATGGTAACTATATTTAATAATGATATATTATATGATTAATATTTGCTAAGAGTATATCTTTAGTGATACCACAAACATAAAAAAAGATAACTAGATGAGGAGATGGTTATGTTAAGTAGCTTAATTGTAGCAATCATTATATAAGGTACACTTATATCAAAAAACCACAGTTTACCTTAAATCTATACAATATTTTAATTTGTTAGCTATACCTAAATAAAGCTGTAAAAATATTTAATAGTCTTTGAATTATAAACCAAATTCTCTTGAACTCTGAGATGTTGATTTGTTCACCCCTTTGGCAAAGGAAACCCAGCATGCTGAGTTTGTCTGATGATTGTGTGGGGAGAATTGCCACTGAATCTCAAGCTGTTCAAACTCCTTCTCAATACCATTCAGGATAATCACTGCTAGCATGGCATTTAGATGGATCCCAGCCCTGTAAACAGTGTTCAAAACTGATGCCTTGCTCTGGAAAGCAGTTCCTGCCACATAAATTGTAGATGCCATAAAAATCACTTGACAGGAGAGGTAAAATTGATAGGCGATTACTACTGAAAGAATGATTGACAGCAAGACAATGCAAAACACCTTTAACTGAGGGAAATGTGGCCCATAGAGGACTGTTTTTTCAACCCATGAGAAATGGTTTCTACAAGAATAAATAGGAAAATGCTATTAGCTTAGAGATTTCTCTTAAAATGACTGATTATGAGAACAAAGAAAAAAACGAAGTAGAACTCCATACATTGAGAGATAAAGGTGACCTGAATTTTGCTTCCTACAGGTAGTGATTCTCAGACCTGTATATACATCACAGTGATTAGTGGCGCTTCTGAGAAACGGAGATCACTCATCCCCACTGCAGACATAGAGAATCATAAACTCAAGGGCGGAGCCTTGGTCTCAGCCTTTTTTAAAAATCCCACAGATGATTATTATATTTTGAGAACCACAGCAAAGGAATACTATCATAGTATTAACAGTTCCTTAAAAATTTTTGTTTCTACCTAACAGGAAGTCTATTTTTATCATCTTCATTTCCTCTTTACTATTGATTTTATATTAATATAAATTCATATGTAATAACTTGTTTTTATATTTTATAGTATCATAATACACGTTTTCTAATCTCTAGGACAGATCAAGCAACCTCACTTCCTTTTTCTTTAAGTATTTTAAGTATTATCTATTATTTAAAGATTGAGACTCAACCTATTTTGGTCAAATTTGGTATATTTGACAATCCATCTCTAGCCTATCTTTAAACACTTATTTATTGTACCAGATCCTCAACAATCCATGAGCAAGCCAAGCACTTCCAGATGACTATATATATGCTTACAAAGCTCGGATGGCAAGAATATCGGTTTCATCATTTTTCTTAATAATAACATGCCAAGAGTAAGAGTTGACAGAAGAGATCATCCAGGGATTTAAACAAGCAAGTGGAAACAAACAAACAAACAAATTCAAGAAGTTAAGAGTATCCAGTAATCTAGGGAGTGAATATTTGGAACAGTGGATCAAAGTGGTTAGGATTAACAGAAAGGATTATAAAACTAGCAGGTGTACTAGGCTGCAATGATTAGAACAAACAAAAGGAATAGAGGACAAATGAAGATACAAGCTCAATAGAAGACTAGAAACAATTGAAAATATGGATGGATCAAAAATACCAGGGAAATATATTACTAATTTTATTATTTAAAAATTTTTGAAATTTTCTAAAATAAGCCTAAATTGGCAAGTCCTTGCTATGCTGAAAATAAAGATCATTTTCTTTGAAAAGGTAAAGCATCTCTAAGATAACAGTGTTGAATTTTTCATATCATGGTTGAGATTTCTCAGAATGTTAACAAGAGTTTGGGTAAGGGGGAAATGGTGAACAAGGGACTAAAACTTCCTTGATAAAAGTGAGGAGTGTGTAAAAGAAAGGAAGATGACTGTCACAAAAAGGAAAGAGGAGGTATAAAATCATGTGCTAGAAATTTCAAATATGGAGAAACTATTGAATGTAGTACAATGATTGTCTGGAATAGAAAAGGGCCAATGAAGGTATTCCAACCTTTTGCCCTAGCCCCAATATGATATTTGTGGAAAAGGTAATTCTTTATACCTGATAAGTTTTAACACTTTAACAACTGTAGATTAACCATTTATTATATGTTTAAAACTAAGCTACAGTTTAGAAGTGAAGGAGGGATGCACAAGTGAGTAAAATGAACTTCTTACTTTTAAAATGTGCTTACAGTCCAGTCAGGAAGACAGATCTGTACAGACAATAACATATGAACAAGAGACTGCAGTAAAGGTACTGGAAAATATTTATTGTATCCTAAATACGGAATAACTTTTCACCAGAAATTACAGATCTGCTATTAGTGTGTAGAAAACCCATTTTAAATGCAGTGATGTATATTAAGTTCAGTGGTACAGGAGATGATATTGCTTCCAAGAAAGCTGAAAAGAAAAGCTATAAATTTATACCTCACATCTATTATTATTTAAACAAAATGTTAAATGATGCTTGAGTTTGTTAATATTTTTCTTGATAAAAAATGAAGTATTTCCTGGGAAGACCCCAAGGAAACACAGAGCAAGAGGGCTAATAGATTCTCAACTTGGTTAATTTATTGTATTAGAAAGAAGTTGGTGAAGAAATTTACGATTTTTCCTTATTTGAGGTTATGAAGAGAAAAAGACAATGGTGAATGCATTTACTGAATTTGTTTTATACCATTTAGAATTTATTTTAATACACATGCAACTATTTGCAGAAAATACTTCATAGATGATATTAGGCTAGCAAGTGTCAAAAAGCATGCAATTAATGGAACTTTTGAAAATCGCTGATGTCAGGCTCGGATCACCGCATTCATTAATTATTTCATTCATCAATTAAACAGTCCTGTTGTTATGGGTCTTAATATAATGGTGGAAACCAATGAGAAAATCACACAAGTAAATGCAGAAAAGTGATTATATCAAGCTAATCCTGAGGAAGAAGTGCTTGAATTGAGATTCTAAAGGACAAGAAGGTGATAACTAGATTTTTTTTTTTTTTTTTTTAGAAAAAGGAAGAAGAGATACAATGAGGTGTAAGTTTCTATGTGGTGAGAAATCATTGACACATTCACAGAACTAGAAGAAGGCCATCATGATTTGGAACTGAGAAAAAGAGGGAGTTCGGTGTGAAATAAGGCTGAACACAAAGTAGGGTGGCAAACTACACAGAATATTTCTGGCCATGTTCAAGATATTTTACTTTATATTTTGAAAAATAAAAAAACCCATATGTATCATTTAACAATGGTCTCAGATATTTTGCATAGCAATCAAGTGCAAAAAATCTTAGCAGCCTACAATGCTACGATTATTTAGCTCACAAGACTATGAATGGTTAGACATTTTCTGATCAAGGCTCAGTTTGAAAAGGGCAGTGCATCTTTTCTCCTCACATCTCTTACTCTCTTTTTGGCCATGGGTTAGTCTGGACAAGTTCTTTCCAGAAGGATGGCAGAAGCATTACAAAGCAGGTGGAAAATCATGAGGCATCTGAAGGTCTGGGCTTAGAACTGGATTATTTTCTCTTCCAGCTTCAACTATTAGCCAAGCAAGTCACATAGCTGGACCTAAAGTTAAGGGGTGGGAAAAAATACTCCACTACTCTATCGGGGAAGGAGAAACCGTGAAGACTTCTGAGTATTAATCTAATCTACCACAGTAAAGAAAAAGTTAAGTGTGTGTGTGTGTGTGTGTGTGTGTATGACAGAGAGAGAGAGAGAGAGAGAGAAAAAAAAAAGAGAGAGCGCGCACGCGCACATGCTGGAGAAAGAGAAAAAAAGGAAAATGATAAAATTACCTTTTAAAAAGAGATTCAATATGGAGAACAGACTGGATATACCTATCCACTGATCCATCTATTTATCTGTCAAGACCCCCGGTAGTATTCTTTGTAAGAAATGACAGTTCTTTGGACTTTGATGAATAAATAAGATGGTAAAAAACAAAAGCAGAAAAATTTGTGACATAAAATCAACAAGCTTAGTGATGCCATGGCTAGAGGGGTAGACTAAGAGGAAGTTAGTGAAGATGACTATAAGCTTTCTTCCTTGACAAATTGCACATATGATGATGTTTCTCACTGAGAAGAAAGCAGCAGAATAGGACCAGGTTTAAAGAATTGGATCATGATAAAAGCTCTGATTTGGAAATATGTGATTGAAGGTTACTTTGACACATACGAAAAAGAGGTATTAATCCAAGAATTGGATTTTAAGGTTTCAATTTTAGAGTGCGCTCTCTGTTGAGAATAAAATGTTTGAGTCTATTAATTTACCTAGGAAGAATATTGAGAAATACGTACGAGCTAGGTCTTTATTAAAAGCCCAGTAGAGGAAGATGAGTCTGCAGAGGAGTTAGAAGAAGCAGATAGAAAGGGAAAAAGAAAGCCTGCCAATGGTTGTGTCATGGAGCTAAGTGAAGAGTATGCTTTTGAAAAGAAAAAAATAAGCTTGAGTCAAGGGCTGCTTTGAAGTCAAATAAAATAAAAACCAAAAGTTTTCCTTCAATTTACTGCTTTGCTGACATTAAGATAGGATAAAAAAATATGTGATTAGGTTTAAGATTGAGATATAGGGTTGTAGCTCTTAGATAAGAAGTATTCCAGCAAGAGTTTGTTGGTTTGTTTTTGCTTTTGCATTTCATTTTATTTCATTGGGAAAGTCGCCAATGCCCCCTTTCTCCACAACAACAAAAAATTATATGGCTATAAGACTACGAATTTCGTATCCCTGGGATTTTGTCCTTCTCTCCTTTCTTATTCCTTCTTATGTAAAAGTAAACACTCTTTAAACTCTGGCTAGAGCTAAAAATAATATGTGTACATAAAAAGTGCAGAGTAGTGTCTTAAGGAAATGTGGTACTCCTCCAAGAGCAATGATAGCCCATAGTAGCACACCAACAGGGGCTGTTGAAAGCTATGTTGCTGATCTGCTGTTGTAGGGCAGTATATCGGATGTCAGCCATATTAATGGCAAAAATAATACCCTAATAAAATACTACAGACAAATGTGAAGCATTACACTGAAGTGTGATCTGTTTAAATATTAAATTTTGAATTCTTAATGTATTGGGAATGTGGTGTGCTACATTTAATTAAGGGATCAACTTTAAGTTTTAAATGCCTCTACTTTGTATTATGTCAAGAACAGATTGCCCCAGAATAATATTTGAAGTAAGAAGTGTGTTGAAACTAAAAATGAGTGTGAAATCTGTTTTGATTACAGAGAAGCTAGCCTGATCCATTTAATACTAATGACATCAGTGCTGACTATGAGTTCCAGAAATATTCGGGAAAGTAATTCTTAGGTTTTGGCATGATTTACATTCACACTGAATATTAGAATAGGAAAATGGGGTGCTGGCCTTTCCTCCAAGGGAAACCATTATCAAAATCAACACTATTAAAAAATAGTAAGTACACTGGAAAACATGCTGACATACACAAATCTTTATCATTCTGTTAGAAATCAATCCATCTGAATGGTCAAAAAGTTTATGTGAAAGAACATATGGAACAATCCAGAGATGTTAGTTAAAAAAAAAACTTTATTTTTATAGCCATGATAATAGCATTGTGTATTATATAAATTAGATTCCTTAAAATGGTATCAAATAGGTAAAAAGCTACACTTAAGTGGCTAAAAGAACATTTTTTCACACTACAGCCCCAGACCCCATAATAGTGCTACAATATAATAGGTGACAAATAAATGCTTACTGAATAAATAAATTTCATAAAATCACTTTCCAACACACAGAAAGTAAAACAAGACTTCAGTGTTTTCGTTCCATATTGATTATAACCTGCCTGATGGCAGGTAGATAATACTTCAGGCAGAAACACAGATTGGTAATATTCTGGGAGGCTGAATAACTCTTTTTCCACTTATCTTTGAGAGCCTCCAGAGAGTGTCTTGAAATTAATTCTTAATTTTGAACTTTAATCTCTTAAAATGCTTCAACTATGTGAATTTGCTTTAGGTGATACTTAAGAGTTTGAGCAGTTTGCCCTCTGATCTGTCATGCTTTTCTTTAATGATTTTTTATTGTTGTTTCATCTTCACTTGTAGGGTAAAAGAGAACTTGATTAAATAATTCTGATATAATAGATGGGCACTATTATTAAATTTAATACTAAATGCCCTATTTAGGGTAATTATATGGTTTCCTAGTTTAGCAATCAATTCAGAAGCCTGAATAAGAGCATTTTTAACATTGTTATATTTATGTCATCTTTGGTTATTTTCTTCCATTCCTTTCACCTTATATGTTTTGCATTTGCATCATAGTAATAAATGATAGCATTGAATTCTTTATTCTTAGAATCTAAGAAGTGTTAAAAAATCTGTCATGTAAAACACTAATTCTGATTACACTAGGAGCACCTAAAGTTATTGGTATGTTAATTGAATTTGGTTTGGGAAAAAGTGTCATCTGCCTTACAGCATTCATTTGCATATTAATAACAAAACTTTGTTCAGTAGAGACATTTTCTGATTAAAGCACCAACGTAAAAGCTTGCTTAGAGATTATATGATCTCAAATTATGAACTGAAATAGTCATAATTTCTAAACAGAAAGTCTTCTCAGACAAGCTATTTTCATAAAAGAGCAAAGAAACACATTGAAACTGCTGATATCATGTCTACACATACCAAAGGGCATAGAAAGAATTGTTCTAAAGGCAAGTTACTAAAAATTTCTGGGCTTTCTTTTTTGAGAAAAATTTTTTTATAATGATATTGTAGAGCTTTGTGGTGGCCAGTTAAGTTTTCCAGTGTTCTTGCAAAAAGGGCTCTTGCTTTCTCCTGAAAGGTTGGCATAAGGTTGAAGGATCGTAGAACACACACCTGTGGTCAGCAATGACTATGAACTTTTGAATTAGTGATATCAAATAGTAAGAAATATTTAAACTGCTTCATATGTGGGGGAAACCCTACCAACCCATATATCTGGATCCTAACGATAGATTCTCTCCTAGATTCTATCTGAGAGAGTTCCATTTTTAATATCCTTGGTCAACCTTACTTAATTTTTATTTTTAAATAAATAGTGTATAAATTATGAAGACTGTATTAAAATATTTTGTAAAAGTTTTCAGAAAGTTATGTTTTCTAAAAATATTTCATTTTTTTGAGAATTCCATTATTTAATTCAGCTGCTTCAGACTCTGCTTTGCAATTATGTAGTTTCCTTGGTTTAATACAAACTCATCTCATTGAAGATCATAATTTTGTATAACATTACAGTTTTGTAATTTTTATTACATAACATTTTTTGTAATTTTATATTCATTAATTTTTTATATTCATTATTTGATTTTTCCTTTGGGAAAGGGGATAAAATTTAAACTCAGGTTACAATAGTTTATCATCGTAAATAGATGGGCATCAGCACAAACTATTAACTAGTAACCTGGGGGGTTTTGTTAGCTGTCATTTTATTTGTGGCTTAGAGTTTTCTTATCAAGTTACTTTCCTTTCAAAACAGGCATATGTTATAAACAGGTAAGTTTTGATTTTCTTATAATTTGATGATTTATAATTATCTTCTTAAAAAGTGATACTGACCAACAATTAGTAATGGTGATGCATTTACATTTAATTTTCTTTTTTTTTTTTAGTTTAAAATTAGTTTATTCTAACACAAAGATTGAGGACAAGCTGCACAGGAAGCACAGATTCCAAAGAATGGAAGTCAATGTTCCAAAGTGTAGAAGTTTGGGATCATTTATACATACAAAGTTTAGGGAACCTTAACAGAATTTTAACATTTTTCTATATAAGGCTTAATACATTAAGCTGTCCTTGTCCTCTGCAAGATCTAGGCCAGGGCCTGCAATAGGAATAGTGGCATATCTTCCCTGAATGGAAAACTAGTCAATCTACTGTAAAAGAAAATAAAAGTTTCTGGACTCTCCAAATTTCTTATGCCAAAGTGGAAGTTAAGCCCTGGAAACTGAGTCATGTAGCAGGTATACAACTTCTGCTTCTTAGATTATAGATTGACTCTCTTCTTCATTCTTGTTTTGTAAATGACTAGGAGAGAGCAGAGACTAGACCTGTCCCTCTTCCAATCACTGATCTTTGTTATAAATTAACTGCCTCTATTTTCCTGTACGTAACTCAGACAAGATGGTGCCCAAGCCCTCATGGCTATTACATTTAATTTTTATTCTCTCCTCCTATTCTTACTTGTCACTGGCAGGAGTCTATCAGTTAAATCAAAATGAAAAATTAGACTGAGACCCTTAACTTGGCCTCTGAAGCACTAAGTAAGGATAGGTATAGATAATACATGAAGCTTAGAGCCACATTACATTATCCTTAGAAAATTATATCCAACTTCCATCTGGACATCTTTACTTGAATGCTTCAGAGATATCTTTGTACATAACACTGAGTTTACTTTTTTTATTCCTCCTCAGACCTGCTCATCTTTTCATTTTTCCCTATCTTGGTGAATAGGGAAATCAGATACCTATTTACTTAAGTAAGAAACCTGGGAATTAGCCTCAATTCCTCCCTGTCATTTAGATTTTAATTTTATTTAGGATAAAATTCTATCCATTTTGTCTCCTTAACATTTCTTGAACTTCTCCCTTCCTTTCCATACTCATTGTAACCACTTTATTTCAGACAATTCCCCCTCTGCTAGACTTCTCTAAGGCTCCTTGACAAGATGCCATGCCTCTGATCTTTTTCTATCCAACCCAATACCCACACTGTTGTAATAATGACCTTAATGAAGCATAAATGTGCCCATGCCATTTCTCTGCTAAGAATTTTTCAGTAGCTTCTTTAACTTTCAACTTCAAGTTGAAGTCTTCAAAAGGCTTATGGCATGGGGTAAATATCCTTCATAACCTAACATTTACCTCATTAAAGCCCTATCTCTGACCAATGCTCCTTTAGTTCCCTACTCAGGCTATACTTGGCCTCTGGCAATCCTTAATCATGGCATTCTATTTCCCTTCCGGGCTTATGTACATGTTCTTCCTTCAGCCTAAACATGTCTTCTCATTTTTTTCTGCTTAGTTAACTCTTATCTCTCCTTCAAAATTTTATCAGGACTTTTTTGACCCTCTCTTGTCACCCTCTGGATTTACATTTACTTTGTATAAATAGTCATAAAATCCTAAATTTGCTTTTATTTGACATTTATTAAGTTGAATCATGATTATCTTCCCCTAGACCTAGACATGCCAAACTCAGACATTGTGTCTTTTATTTTGCTTCCTCCAATATCTAGCACATTTCAGAGTTCAAATTTACTTGTTGAATAAATGATTGAATGAATTAAACAAGATGAATTTACTTGATTTTGCTCTTCTTGATTTTTCTTGATTTTGAAGTTTGGAAATTTTTATATCAATACAAACAAACCCATATGTCTCATGATCAATATACATGCCTGTTGACAAAGGACTACTACTTGAAACTGTTTCCTTCATGTAGGGAAATCACTTCCATGATATAATTCTTACCATCATTCACGCTTTTCCTCAAACTTAAGACTTTAGGAGTATCATTGATTTTTCTACTTAGTTGTTCACTCTGAATATGCAATAAGTTCTTTTGAATCTATTCTCCAAATGTCTCTTAGAGGCTTTACCTGCCTCTTCTCTTAATCCCTATAGGCACTGTATTACTCCTGCTCAAATCAGCTCTCATCTAAATGGACACCCCTAAACAGCTCCTCCTTTTCTGGTCTTACCCACCTCTGTGCAGTCTATTCTCTGTAATATCACTGTGGCCATAAATCTAAAAGAGACATTTAATAATGTCATTCTGTGCTCAAAATCTTTCAATAGTTCCCTAATATCACACAGTAAAGTCAAGATTTATTAATAAGTCATGGCAGAGAAAATGCTATATTTATACAAAATCTGTTTTATTTTTCTCTTGGACATACAGATGAACTCTTTCTCAGATTCCATTATGGGTAGACAACATTGCAACTGCATTGAACCTTGGATCACAACATGAGTAAACAATGGAACCTTTATCTTGTCAGTCTGATGAAATTCTGGGTTTCTCTATTAAAGCATCTAGATTTACTTACACTGACTAAGTGTGGTTAAGAACATGACTTCTTAAATTACAAATGAGTCATGGATTCAATATCACTACATATGGAAATTTATGCAAGTCACTTACTTTCTCAGTCTAAGTTTGAGTTTTCTTCACTAGAAAAGGATAACTATCTCATTGGGATATTTAGAATAGAACATAGAATAGAGTAAGACCTCAATAAATACCAGCAATTATTAGCTATGAAAGTGAGATAACAGTATTTACTATGTATAGGATTGTTTGAAGATTAAATGAGACAATGTGAATATTTCATACAATACTTGCACATTCTATGCCCTTAATGAAAATTAATGCATGTGGCTGTAATTATTATCACCTTTAGCATTGTCATTATCACTAATATGAATTGTATCATTCAAATTCCTGACAGGGTAATAAACATTGACCCTAAGTTTATGACAACTTCAAGCAATTCTAAACCTTAAGTTACAGTAATCTTTCAGTTAACTAAACAACAAGATATTGCTTACTCAAATGTTATTTAGTTTTAGTTTGAATGAACAAGGAATATAGAGGTAGCCTTTGAATTTTCAAATATTGTCCCTTCTCCCCTCAGAGATTATTGCTGTGAATAATTAACCAAATACAAATTGCTTTTTAGCTATGGGACAGGAGGTACAAGGAGGAGTTAGTCCAAATAATAATCAAATTAACAATCATTATTTGAATAAATAAAACTTTCTCTGAATGCTATATGTCCCCATTATAGTTTGACAATAGCTTTAAAATCCAGTTTTATTTAGTTTATTTTGCAACTGGTGTTTTAATATGATCTCAGAAAGCTATGATCTAAGATATATTATTGTATTTGGAGAAAAAAGAAAAAATGATAATACACTGTTTAAGTACACATAAAAAGATTTTAAATCTATGTCAGATTCCAATGTTTTTAATTTTATGAGTCAAGAAACTTAAACACTGTCACAAGTACATGATTTTTACTTACAAGTACATTATGGCATACTCAAAACTACAATTGAATTATGAAGAATATCTGTGATTTTAGAAGCTGAGAATGAAAATGAAATAGTATAATATTTACCTCTCTTTAGAGTATATTTAGCCTAGTTAAAGCACGCTGGTATAGATTTGAGCAGGTAATAAATGACTGTATTTTAAGGCTTGAGGCAAAGCCTGAGGTACTAACTCAAGCAGGTCATTAACACACTGGTAAAAATGCTCAAAGGATATATTATGGCTTTATATTTGTGCATTTTATGTTATATTCATTATTGAAGATGGTAAAACTACTTGGGTTAAATAATATATTTTGGCATAACTTGATAATTTGTTAATATTACCTTGTAAATTGACCATATTTAATCTGTTATTCTTTCAGACTTAATTTTCCTTTTTACTATCCACCTTATTTTTTATGATAATGAATAGCTCGTGTTTCACATCTTGGTTTTGAGATACTATAATGTCTATTAAGCAAAAATATAATGTTAGATTTCCCAAAAGTTTAGAAAGTTATATCTGTGCCCGGTCAATACTTACTAAATATTTATTGCTGACTGAATTACTAATCAAGTATTTAATATTTTGAGCAGCATGCCAATACATTAACAATTTTAAGAAATTAGAGAGCTGCACTTTTAACCATAAAAGTCTTATCTGTAAAATTCAATTTATTAAATACTTATTGAAGAGAAAGATTTTCCTTGACTACTCTTTTTTTCTTTTTACATTCTTGAACGAGACCATTTCTCACACTCTCTCATCTTTGCTCGAGTTTATTATCTTCTCTCTTCTCCTTTTCCTGCATTTAGGATTTTTTAGTCTGCTTACATGAAATCAAGCCTTCCCTCATTTGAAGTATCTGCCTTCTACTTATTTCTACACATGTGTACTTTTCAAGGATATACAGCACACTCTACCTAGAAAATTCTAGTTTAAAAGTTATAAAAGTTTGTATTTGCCAAACCAAACATGGATTCTACTGTTGGCTGCCAGTTTGCAAACCCTGATTTCAGGATGAAGCCCAAACTCCCAAGGAAGGCCTACACTGTCCTTCAACATCTGGCCCTTGCCCTCTGACTCAGCTTGTCTTTCCACCATTTTTGATGTACATAAAAGACACTAGTTGCCCTAAAATAGCTACATCTGCCTCTCCCAACCTTTCTGTAAGAGCTTGCACCTTTTCACAGACTGAGCGAACTGCCTGGATTTCCTCCCCTAACTACCCATACCACCCAAAGTGGTCTACAGATTCAATGAAATCCCTACAAAAATATCAACATCATTTTTCGCAGATCTAGAAAAAATAACTATGCTTCATATGAAATCACAAAACACCCAGTATAGCAAAAACAATCTTAAGCAAAAAGAATACATTGGGAAGCATCAATTTACCAGACTTCAAGCTATACCATAAGGCTATAGTAACTAAAACAGCATGGTACTGGCACAGGTATAGAGACATAGATAAATGGAACAGAACTGAGAACCCAGATATAAAACTATGCTCATATAGCCTTCTAATCTTTGACAAAGCAGAAAAAAACATACACTGGGGAAAAGAATTCTTGTCAATAAATGGTGCTGGGAAAATTGGATAGCCACATGTAGCCACTGAAATAGGATCTACACTTTTCACCTCTCACAAAAATCAACTCACAGTAGATAACGGACTTAAACCTAAGGCATGAAAATTCTTATAGAGAGAATTCTAGAAGAAAATGTTGTAAAACCCTTATAGACATTGACCTACAGAAAGAACTTATGAAGAAGACCCCAAAGGCAATCACAGTGACAACAAAAATAAATAAATGAGACATGATCAAATTAAAAAGCTTCTGCACAGCCAAGGAAACTATCACGAGAACAAACAGGCAACCTACAGACTGGGAGAAAATATTCTCATGCTACACATTCTTTAAAAGGCTGATAACTAGAATCTATATAGAACTCAGGAAAATCAGCAAAAAAAAAAAAAAAATCAAAAAACCCTATCAAAAAGTAGGCAAAGGACATGAACAGAAACTTCTCAAAACAAGACAGACTAATGGCCAACAAACATATGAAAAAATGCTCAAGATCTCTAAACATTAGGGAAATGCAAATCAAAACCACAATGAGATATCACTTAACTCCAGTGAGAATGGCTTTTGTCAAAAAGTCTCAAAACAATATATGTTGGCATAAATGCAGAGAGATAGAAACACTCATACACTGCTGGTGAGACTGCAAACTAGTACCACCTCTATGGAAAGTAATATGGAGATACCTCAAAAAACTAAAAGTAGAACTACCATTTAATCCAGCAATCCCATTAAAGGGTATTTACATAGAGGAAAAAAAATGCTATAAAAAAGACATCTGCACTAGAATGTTTATAGCAGCACAATTCACAGTTGCAAAGATGTGGAATCAACCCAAGTGCCCATCAATACATGAGTGGATTAATAAAATGTGGTATGTGGGTACTATGGAGTCCTACTCAACCACAAAAAACAATGGTGATCTAGTACCTCTTGTATTATCTTGAATAGAGCTGGAGCCCATTCTACTAAGTGAAGTATCACAAGAAAGGAAAAACAAGTACTCACCATCAAACTGGTATTAACTGATCAACACTTATGTGCACATATAGTAGTAACATTCATTGGGTGTCGGGCAGATGGGAGGGGGGAAGAGGGGATGGGTATATTCACACTTAATGAGTGCAGTGTGCACCATCTGGGGGATGGACATGCTTGAAGCTCTGACTCAGTGGGGCAAAGGCAATATATGTAACCTAAACATTTATACTCCCGTAATATACTGAAATAAAAAAAAAGATTAGTAGGAAAACTCCTTATTCTTCAAGTCATTGTTCAAGCTTTACCTCCTTTGAGAAACATTCACTCAAGTCAAATTAGTGATGTGTAACACCAGGATTACGTAGCGAGTACAGAATTTATCTTACAAAAGTATAATTATTTATTTATCTCGGACATCCTCAGTAAGACTTACAGTTTCTGAGGACACAAATGTCTAGTCATAACTTTAGAATGTCTTGCCCTTATTATCTCTTACTTAGACATTGAAATGAGTCTCCTATATCAATTAATCATTTCTTTCTGCTGTAGAGTTTTACATATCTCACATAATGAGACTAGTAAAGTGAACCACAATGCTATTAGATGTGGATTCCTATATTTTCAATATGCCTTTGTTAGCACATACATATCAACTTGAGGTTACAAAATGGCTGTTCTGCTTCCAGCATCACAGCCATATTCTGGGCAAGAGGAACAGGAACAGCATGAAGTAAAAGGATATGTGCTTGCTGGGTTAGTTTTCTTCAGAGACTTTTTTTTTCTTAAAGAACCAAATATTTACTCCCAATTATATATAATTGAACAAAACTATGTTATTATACATGAACATTTCTAGCTTCCAGGGAGAGCTAAAAATAATAGGGTTTTAGTCAATCCATTCACACTCTGAATAAAACTGGGTTTTGCTAGAAAGGAAGGGAAAAATAACTGTTCGCTTCCTGAAAGGTCTCCTGGTCCTTATTATGTAACCCTTTTTGGTGTTCCTCACAAGGTTTTTTTCCCCCATAATATAGTTGAACAAATGTCTATAGATCAATTGGCTGATTTGAAAAGAAAAATCATAGAATAACTATATGTGATCACCAGGAAAAATAATTAAAATTGAGGAAAACAATTGCACTTCTAGAGTTCATTTAGAGTAAACATAATGTTATCTTTGAAAGAAATAGCATATACAATAGGAATGTCAAGTTACTAGCACGCATACACTGTGCATGACACGACAGAGAAAGGTCTCCTTTTCTGGGGTCCTAGCTGGGCTCAGCTCTGTTTCCCTGGTAGTGTTGCTGTTCAAAACAGCCCCATGACAACTGGTTTGGATTGTTTCTCATTATTTCATAGGGGTCTTTTTTTTTTCTTGATGACATCTAATTAATTTGCTACTGATCAATAGATAATAATGAATTAATAACATACCTCAAAATACTCAAATACCATGTTAACACTTTAACAGAGGTATTTAGAAAGTAAGCTTTAATATAAGGAAACGATTAAATCTCAGTCCCTGGACAATTTCATGGAGAGAATAGTCATGGGTGGGTATGATTTTTATTAACCTTAAACTCATGAGAATAGACAATGTTCACACTGGGTTACCTTGTTTTGCCCCCTGAGATATTTAGGATGGTTGAGTTTATCTGGAATTTTCCCACCCCCAGGTTGTCCACATTCAGGTGCATCCTCCACCAGTGGTAGACTTTTACTATGATATAAAAACATAGATTTCCTTTCATATTGCTGGGTGAATTCTTATTGGTTTATTTTACTCCTTGAGCCATCGTGGAATCTAGGTTCTAGACTTTAACTCTTGAGTGATCTTACTTTGGAGAGTGTCTGTTGTGCTGTTCAGTGTGTAATGCAGGCCTGAATACTTCCTGTAAGGCTAGTCTGGTCTTCACAAATTCCATCAGTGATTGCTTGTCTGGGAAGGTCTTTATTTCTCCCTCACAGATGAAGCTTAGTTTTGCCAGGTAGAGAATTCTAGGTTGGCCATTATTCTGTTTTAGAAGATTAAGGATAGGCACCCAGTCCCTTCTGGCTTGTAAAGTTTCAGTTGAGAAGTCTGCAGTTAGTCTGATAGGTTTTCCTTTGTAGGTTATCTACTGTTTTTCCCTCACTGCTTGAATGATTGCTTCTTTCATGTTTACTTTGGGCAGCCTAATAACTACATGATGTGGTGATTGCCTTTTCACATTGAGTCTTCCAGGAGTTCTGTGTGCTTCTTGTATCTGGATATCTAGATTTCTGGCCAGACCAAGCATATTTTCCTCAAGTATGTCATGAAATAAGTTTTCCAGCCCTTGAGTATTTCTTCTTCTCTCTCTGGGATGCCCATGATTCTTATATTTGGCTTCTTTACATAATCCCACATTTCTTGTATATTTTGGTCTTGTCTCTTGTTTCTGTGTTCTTTTTCTTCATCCAATTTGTTTAGTATACAGGCATTATCTTCAAGCTCTGAGATTCTTTCCTTTGTGTGATCCATTCTGTTCTTGAGGCTTTCCACTGTGTTTTGCAGTTCCCTAAATTCATCTTTCATTTCCAGAATTTGTTTGGTTTTTTGGTAGTATTTCAATTTCTTTAGAGAATTTTTCATTCATTTCCTGTATTGTTCTTGTGGCTTATGCTGGGTTTCTATTTTCTCTTCAATTCCACTGAGTTTTCTTATAATCCATATTCAGAATTCTTCCTCTGTCAGTTTAATCATCTCGTATAAGTTGGTATCTATTGATGGAGATAAAATGTTTTCTTTTGAGGGTGACTTTTCTCTCTGATATTTTATGTTTCCTGTGTTCTTTCACTGATTCTTTCTTATCAGGCTATTTTATTGAGAGCTGGGGGTGCTGGGGGTGGTTTACAGCCTTATCTCCAAGTCCCCAAAGGGATGTTCATTGACAGTGCTAGGGAGATGCATGTTGGTCCTGTATTGCCTTAGAGGTGGTTTAGCCTGTTGGGTTATCTCTGACCTGTTGGCTTCACCTCTTGCCAAAGGAGATTAGCGAGTTTGGACCCCTTGCTTAAGCTCCCCGGTGGTGAATCACTCTTGTGTGTGTGACTCCCCTGCCCTCCAGTAGTTTGAGATGGAATGCATGTGTTGGGCCATGGGGTTACCCTCTGTGTTGCTGCTTGTAGTTTGTGTGGAGGAATTGATTATCAAGGTATTCCAATGCATTTGTGTTGGGCTCTAAATTCCCGAATGGGGCATACAAGTGACTCAATCTTTGGGAAATGTCTTGTCACTCCCAAGGGTTACTTGAGCCTTGTTGCCACTTTAGGTGAGGTAAGGGAAACAGGTACCTGTAAGCCTGAGGGCATATACTTCTGTGGTTGCTTGATCTGCTGCTAGGGGAGAGCTGCTAATGTTATTTGGGGCTCTTTCACCACACTTGTGAGGCAGTTCCAGGTGAAAGGTGTCAGTTGGTGCAATTGCTGAGGACTCTGGCCAGGATTTCCCTCCCCAGTCCACAAGCCCCAAAGCTGTCAGTGGCCTGTGTGCCAAGGGCAAGCCCAAGTGTTACGTTCTTATCAGATGATAAAAACCAACCCACTGGACAGAATCAAACTGTCTGTCCTTTTTTGCTTAGTTCAAGGTCCCAAAGCGTCACACCAGTCGCACAGAGAAAGCTACTTTTCTCCCTTTTCCTGCCTCCAAAGGAGGAGTCTGCCCTTCTGGGCTTGGGAGGCGGGGTGGGCCCTGCCTGAGCCCACCGCCCGTTCCAGCCCAGAAAGCGTCTCTCTCCTTCCTCCCCTCCTCCAAGGGCAGGGTCTGCCCCGCCGAAGGCCAAGTCAAGCTGCCCGGCTGTGGGAGGGCGCTGCCTGACGCCGCCACTTCTCTCAGCCCGGGAAGCGGCTTCCGTGTTCCTCCACCCGCCAAAGGCGGGGTTTGTCCTGCCGGCGGGAAAGGGTGGCAGGGTTGGGGGAGGAATGTTCAGAAAGCCGCTTCTCTCCTTACTCCCTTCCTCCAAGGGCGGGCCTGCGCTGCCGGGGAAGGAGCAGGGGCGTTGCCGAGACCGTGGCCCGGGCCTGCCCTGCGGGGCTGGGGAGGGCGGTGCCCGGAGCCGCAACGCGCGCAGCGGCTCTAGGCTGAGGGCCCCCAACATGGCGGCTGCCCCACCACAGAGAGCGGGCGCTGGAGGCGACTGCTCCGGGGGCAGTGGGCGCCGGGTTTGGCAGGGTGCCTTCACCAGCTGCCGGCTGTCCCCACTGCCTCGCTGACCCACTGTCTCATGTCAGGCCCGTAGGGGGTCCTGTACTCTGTCCCTCCCTGTGCCAGCCGAATCTTCAGCGGTTTCCAGGGGCCAAGCCTCCCTTTGGTGTTCTGGTCAACACCAAGCAAAGGACCTCCCTTGTGCTGGCCCCGGTGGCGGCCAGAGGCAGCTGCCCGTCTCCGCGCTCCCTCCCGCGGACCCGGGCGGTGTCCGCTCAGACCGGCCCCTCCCCGCCCAGGCCGGACCTAGCACGGCGCACCGCAGAGTTCAGACTGTTTCCCGCTGTCGTCTCTTCTCCACCCGGCCTGTCACCCCGTGCCACAGCTTCGCGCTGACATCCGGCGCTTCCCTACCTGAAAGGACGTGGAGGTCGGTGGAGGGAGAGTTGTCCCCTGTGGGGCAGGTCGCGCTGCCCTGGCCGGCCGGGGGGGTGCCGCCATCCCACGCTCCTTCCGTGTTGTTTACCTCGCACTCTCCAGACTTTGCGGTTTATTCTCTAATTCACCTTTTTTTTTTCCCCAGCGCTGTTTGTCCGGCACTGCTTCTCTGCAGATTTACGATACTGTTTTTGTGGGAGAGCGAGCCACTCGTGTGTAGCTGTCCGCCTTCCTCACCTGCTCTGGGAGCAGAGAGCCCAGAGGTCACCGCTAATCCGCCATTTTCCTGGCCCCTCAGCACTTGCATTCTTCTTCCGGCTACTCCAGGGAACTCACACCACGGAGAAAACTGGCTGTTGTGAATGTGCAGGACCCACCCCGGACTGACGGTAAGTTTTCTGCCTTACCATTGGCAGCCAGATTATTGCAACACTCTTATAACCAGTGTCCTTATACCTATGTTCTCACTTTTCATCTCCCAGTCACCATGCCACCAGGAATGCTATGGAACAAGCATCTAAAACATGTGTTCTAAATGCTTTATGTTATTTAAGGATTGTTTAAAATATTTTAAGTATGGTATCAAAGGTTGTTCAAAATCTAGCCTCTAAATTCTACAGAGACAGTCAGTTCATAGTTGCCTGCAGAAGAGGCTGAAATAGGTATGAACAGTCAATGTGCATGAGAGATCTTATTGGATGATTAAAATGTTCTAAAACTGATTTATGGTGATCCTTGCACAACTTGCTAAATTTAGTAAACAATTGCTACAGTTGAAATGGGTAAATTTTATAATACGTAAAATGTACCTCAACAAAGTTATATATTCTTTAAAAAAAAATCTAGCATTTAGGCACCAGCCCCCCTTGACAATAAACCAATCAACTGGGACAATCAGGATGGGGTGGGGCGGGGGGTTAATGGGAGTGGGGGACAAAGGAGTCCACCAGTGTGTCCTCTACCACTTCTCTCCCAGTGAGCTTTCAGCACAAGCCTTTCCCTTGGATCCTGTCCCTCCAGGCTTGACTTAGCCTGTCCCCACCAGAAATAGACAAGAGCCCTGGCCTAAGGAGGTGAGGAATGACTGAGGGACATGAGCTCCCCAGCAACCTCTAAATTCAAAATCATCAGGAACCTTGGACCTCCTCACCTCCACCCTGCCTCGGGAGCCCCAGAAGAAGGGCCTCAGTGACCACTGGTGTCATTTTGTCATCCTTTTTCCACATACCTGGAACCTTTTTTGTTAACATGACTGCTCAGTAACTGCTTCTTTCTCCTACTTTGAGTTTGGACAAGACCTTGAAAATCCATATGAAAATTCATCTCAGTGTGCTGGATCTAACCTTCTTTCCAATCCATGAGTTGGACTGGAAAGATGTCTGAAAGAACACAAGGGCAATATCACTGACGGCCTCCTGTTCCCATCCATCCACCATACACAGCTTCTTTAGATTGTTCTAGTCTCCATCAACAGGGAAATTTTCCCAAGATGTGGCCTGTAAAACATTTTAAGGCAAATATAGAATAAGGGCAGAGTTATAAGTTTGGGGGGGAAAAAAAAACCCTGAGACAAAATGAGATTGTGACCAGGGTGTCTTTCCCCATATTCCCCTGACCTTCAATGCCCACTGTGAGTCTCACCAAGAATCCAAGGCTCAAATTAGATATCACTAAACCAACCTCTTCATCGTAAGAGCAGTGCTTACCATTGAGATCCCAAGGTTACACAAGCACTGAGTTCTGTAGTTAATATACAAACACAGGTATTTTGACTCCAAATGGTGTGTTCTTTGTAGAAAAAATAAATGCTAACTGTATCAGAACAAATTGGGCTGTTGAGTTATGAATTCCTCCAATCTGCCAGCCCTTTCTTGCTGAACAAAAGAGGTAGTTCTGTAGTAGGACTGGTCTTACTGGTAGATATGGTCCATGGTCCTGGCCCAGAACTTGTCTTTGAACTTCTTTGCCTTCAGACCTTGCAGTTTATGAATGGCAAAGGCCAAACACTGGTAGTATTATTGTGGGAGAAAGTATCCTGCTTCTCAATAATGCCTTGGTCAATGACAAGTCATTATGACAAGTAATGACTAGTCAATGAACATGAGGAAAACACAGCTTCAGTGATAAAACACAGAAACACTCAGCTGCTTTCAGGGCAGAGTGAGTCCCATCGAGACAGTTCTCTATAGAGAAGTTTCACAAACTTATAAACATGTCTTCAAGGTCAGATGTAAAGAAAGGGCAGGCAGGGTGACCTGCTAGGGACCCATGGCCATTTTTCCCTATTTCTTTAACTCATATAGGGCTCTCAGAAGTCAATCTTACATATACACATGGTACAAAATCATCTTTATTTTAGAGCTCTGTGTCAGGTTCTCATTGTCTTTTCATCAAGAAAAATAAAACATTTTGCTAAGCAATATTAGCAATAGCCATGTTTGATGTTTTTATACTTGCTTTTCCTTTTTATTCTACCGTCCTTGTTTTTTTTTTCTTTTTCATTTTGGTACTTCAGAGTGTAAATACATGTTCCACAGCATTGTACAAAATAATGCATATCATCTCATTCCTCTCACTCCCCATGTCTCTGCTAAAACTCTGTGTGAGTGTGAGGTACCATTTTACATTGGCACTCCATGTACTCCTGCCTCTAAAACATCTTTCCTGTTTCTGAGCGATACACAGGAAAATAACGGGGCATCTTCAGGGCTCATTAGATGTCTCGGGTGTGGTAGGGGAACACCCAGAGATTGTAAACTCTAACAGTACATTGTTCGTAAGCATAGAGTATTTGAAGAGTTATCTTTCTTGATTAGGAGGTATTTTCATTTTAAAAATGGTTTCATGTGTCATCTTAAATGCACAGGTGGCATTTATATTCCATCATGACAGGGACTTCTGGGCTATAACAATAAATACTGTTTTTTTGTTTTGTTTAATAGTTCTCATCATTGCCAATATTGATTCACTTTAATAGCATAGAACTGCACAATATTACATATTTGAAACAAGGAAGTTGATTAAGTATATATACAACCTTTTGACTCTCTTATGTTTCCTTCTAAAAAAAAGACAAAAAGTAAATACAAAAAGATATAAAAAGGTACAGGTAAAAACGTAGGGTAAGCATAGCATGAGACAATTTCAATGTTGAATTAAGTTTAAAGGAAGATTGCAAAAATAGCTCTTATTTTAATTCAAATTAAGAGATGTTCTCTATTTTACTTCTTAGAGATATAATGAGAATTAGAGTATCTGGAAATTATATCAAAGTTTATCTTTAACCCCTATGAAAATTTAAAATTATATTTTTTTAAATATTTTCTTGTTACCTAATCTAATACCAAGAAATGACTGATTTTATCTTTATAATTGCAAAAATACTATTCAAAAAGACAATGGCATAATGTTGTAAAAACATGCATTCCACCATACAGTGGTATGCAATATCTTAGTGGGTAAAGACTATTCCATTTGAAAGAGACATAGTTATGTTTATGAAAACATGACTATTCAATTATACTGCTTTCATACATGTATTTCCCTAATAAAGTTCATTAGGACATATTTTGCCAAGAGAAATTTGTAAAACATATTTTTCTGTCTTTAGTCCTGGAGCACATATGTCATAAGTGCATTCACTGGAGATTTTCTATTCTGGTTTACTTTTACTTATAATTTTTACACAATGGCATTGAGTTTCACAGTTTAGATTGTTTAATAGTTCACTGGATATATTCTAAAATCTAATTACTTGCCTTAATTGAAAAACCTATATTTGTGCTATGTGGCATTTTCTTAAACCATAGATAATAGCTTAATTCTTTTTTCAGAGTAAACCTCCTCCTCAAACCAAGCACACACCTATAACAAGTAGTTGAGCCGTGATTAATCACCTCCTGTTTATAATTACCAACAAAATAGAGAAAAATCACAGATTCTCTCTTCGCTGAAGTGTTGCTAACAGAACACTTCAATCTTAGAAAGGAAAAAAAAACGTGTTTGTTGCAATTTGTAACTAACAAATTGTCAAGATTCCATAATAATATGAAAGTAAATTCATATTATTATTTGAAGTTTCATTTCAAAATATTTCAGGATTTTTGGTAAGATTTGCTTGGTGAGGACTACAAGAGAGCATTGTTGGACTAGAGCCTTAGGGACAATTCAGGATCCACTGAGTTTGGAGGATTTGTTGTTAGGGCCATGGATAGGTGTCACTACATGCCTGGGTGAGAAGGGATGACTCCAAACCACTTTACCAACATCATTTTTCACAGACTTAAAAAAAAATTCTAAACTTCATATGGAATCAAAAAAGAACCTGTGTATCCAAAGCAATCCTAAGCAAGAAGAACAAATCTGGAGCCATTACATTACTTGACTTCACACTATACTGCAAGACTGTAGCAACCAAAGCAACATGGTACTGATATAAAGGTAGGACACATTGACTAATGGAACAGAATAGACAACTCAGAAATAAACCCATATAGCTACAATTAACTGATTTTTGACAAAGTAGACAAAAACATACACTGGGAAAAGGATGCTCTATTCAATAAATGGTGCTGGAAAAATTGCATAGCTACTAGCAGAAGAATGAAACTGGATCCCTATCTCTTACCATAAGCAAAATTAACACAAATTGGATTAAAGACTAAATGTAAGACCTGAAAAATAAAAATTATAGAAGAAAACATATGAAAAACTCTTTTGGACATTGACCTAGGAAAATAATTTATGACTAAGGCCCCAAAGGCAAACATTGCAATAACAAAAATAAATAAATGTGACTTAATTAAACTAAAAAGTTTCTACACAGCAGAGGAAATAATCAACAAAGTAAATAAATAACCTACAGGATGGGAGAACATTCTTGCAAACTGTACATCTGATAAAGGACTAATATACAGAATTGACAAAGAACTCAAAAAATCTGCGATAAAAAATAAATAACCTCATCAAAAAGTGGGTGAAAGACATGATTAGATTTTTTTCAAAAGAAAATAGACAGATGACCAGTAAACATGTGAAAAAATGCTCAACATCATTAATCATGAGGGAAATTCAAATTAAAACCACAGTGAGATACCACCTTAACTCTGTCAGAATGGCTTTTATTAAAATTTCTAAAATCCATAGATGTTGACAGAGATGTGAAAAGGGGCTGCCTATACACTGTTGGTGGGACAGTAAACTAGTACAACCTCTACAGAAAAGAGTAGGGAGATTTCTCAAAGAACTGAAAGTAGACATACCATTCAATCCAGCAATCCCACTACTGAGTGTCTACCCAAAGGAAAATACATCATTTTATTAAAAAAATACCTGTACTTGACTGTTTATTGCAGCAAAATTCATAATGGCAAAAATATGGAATTAACTTAAGTGCCCATCAACTGATTATTGGATAAAGAAAATGTTTTATATATCTATATATACACACATACACACATATTACATATATATAACATACATATGTTATATATAAGATACACACACACCCCATGGAATACTACTCAGCCATAAAAAGAAATGAAATAACTTCTTTTGCAGCATCTTGGTGAAATTGGAGACCATTATCCTAAATTAAGTATCTCAAGAATGGAAAAACAAATACCACATGTTCTCACTTATAAGTGGGAGCTAAATGAGTCATATATACGGCCATAAAGCTGTGTAATGAACATTGAATACTAAGGAGTGAAGGAGGTGGGAAGGAATGAGGGCTAAAACCCTTTCTACTGGGTACAGTGAACACTGCTGTGGTGATGGATACACTAAATTTCCTGACTTCAGCATTGTACAATTCACCATGTAGAAAAAAATACTTGTACCCCCTAAATCTATTGAAATAAAAAAAAGAACAAGTTCATTGCATAGGAGTTCTTAAAATATATCCATAACTTAAAAATTTAACTTAAAATACAAATATATAAATGGCCATTAATTTTTGTGGGTCCAAGTCCTTGTCTTTGAGTGCAGGTCAAAAAAATTTTATGTTTTCTTTATTTTTTTTGCGTAAACCATATATGTAATACATTGTGAAAAATGTTAGATATGTTTCTTCGAAGTGGAATAAGATAATTAAGAGCAATTGAGAAACAATTCAAATGTACAATCCTTTAAAAAATTTATGTAGTTTTTTCTACAATACTGTTTGGTTGCTTTATATACAGCAAATTTGTCAGCAGAACTTTTTAGCAGCTTACTTTTATTTGGAGTTTTCATAGCTATAAATTTAGATTTCACTGGAGCAATCTTTTTTGCAGTTATATTTCACCGTTTCAATTTATTCATGATTTATTGACTAACTTATTTATGTAATGCTAATAACAAAGGAAATTAGCATATGTAGAAGTAGAAATCAAAACTAATGACTTTGAGTAAGCATGCAAATCAAATCGTGAGAAGAAAAATACAAAGATATTAATATGTATACAACTATTATGTACCCATCATAATTAAAAACAAACACTTAAAAAAGAAAAATGCAAAGATATATAATAGCACTGTTCCTGAGCATTTAGTTTACTATGGCTATTAATTGGTATGCTTGATAAGGGCAATGATATGTCACTTAATCTGGTGAGTTGGTTAACTAGAGGTCATTTAATTGAGATATATAGAATATAGTAATATAGAAAATTACTTCATTAACCTAATGCATTTTAGGTATTGATTCTATTCTCTATATGTATAGTAATACTTTTGCTAATAGGTATTGATGCACTAATATGATGGAGTTAATGAATGTAATAGTTAAAAGAACAAGGTAAATAGCATATTATGTTGGCCACTTTCTATATGTCAGGCTCTTTTTTTCTTTTTTCTTTCTTTCTTTCTTTTTTTTTTTTTTTTTTTTTTTTTGAGACAGAGTCTTGCTCTGTCGCCTGTGCTAGAGTACAGTGGAGTTAGCCTGACTCATAGCAACCTCAAACTCTTGGGTTCAAGGGATCCTCCTGCCTTACCATCTCAAGCAGCTGGGACTACAGGCGTGTACCACCATGCCCAGCTAATTTTTTTCTATTTTTGGTAGAGACGGGGTCTCACTCTTGTTCAGGCTGGACTCCAACTCCTAAGCTCAAGCGATCCTCCGGCCTCCACCTCCCAGAGTGCTAGGATTTACAGACATGAGCCACGACACCCAGCCTATGTCAGGCTTTTTTAAACATTATATAATTTTATACCTGTAATAATCTTCAGAATTTATCACCATCTTTAGTTTGCCTATTAGCAAACTGAAGCTCAGAAAGAAAAGCAGTTACCAAGTCATAGAGGCGGTAAGTTCAGAATTGAAATATATGTTTCTTTTGCACCAAAGCACTAAAAATTTAGCAAGAATTTATCTAATACCGATTTTGTTCTGATTACTTCTCTAGATGATGGATTTGTAGTAGTAAGAATTATCAATAAAGTGTTTGGTTTGATAGAATTGCTTCCTGGGCTAAAACAATAATTGAACAAGTTAAAGAAGTATAATAATTTTAGATAGTGGTAAATATAAAGGAAAAAAAATTAGAGTGTAATGCAATAACTTTTGAATAGAATAAGGAAGATTACATGAGATAGATATTTTGAATTTGAAACAAAATGTTAAAAATAATAAAATGATGACATTATTGAAATCTTTGTTTTGAAATATTATTAGTGTTATTAATAACATTAACAAAAATTCATTACTCAAATGCATTTCAATATATATTATTCTATCATGTAATGAGTTTTATAAAACAAATGACTATAAATTTCTTAATGTGATATAGTTAAATGAACACTATTTTAATTTGTGTAAAGATAAAAGCTTTATTTTCTTATATTGACAGTTTGATGATTTTAGATTGAAATTGCAGTTCTGGTAATTTATAGGTAGTTGCAGGATGCTCCAATGGATAACTAGGTAATTAAGGGTTGTACAAATTACTAATCACATTTTTAAAGATAGTATATGGAACTTAAAATGTCTTCTCTAGTATTAGGCATTTTCTTCTATTTATATCATACAGTACCAATTCTAAAATACTTTGACTAGTATTATAAAAAATGATGAATTATAATCAAAATAATAATTGTGCAAATAAATCCTGGATTTAATTCCATAATAACGATAGAGAAATGAGAGATTAATAATAGCCATAGAAAAATTTCTTTTTTCTTTGATGAATCTTTATATGAGATACTTTATAATCTATTTATTAGGGTTCAATTACATACTAGCAAATTTAAATGCATCTTGATTTTCATATTAGAAACTTTAACATTATTATGTTAAACTGTATTCCAAGAATTGTAACAGAGCATAAAATTATTGATACCTGTTGTACTAGTCAGAAATAAACACTGGTTAACTTATGCAAAAAAGAAACATATCAGAAGTCTACTAAGTAGAATCAATGGGACATTCTGGGGAACTGGGTCAACAAAGGACCCAGATAAGCCAAGTAAAGAAAAGAGAGCACGGCAGGTACACCATGTTCAGAGTAGCAATGCTTGTTGCTGCTGGTGCTTGTGTTGCTGCTACTGGCATTTTGTTTCCATACCACTGGAGTTTTAGTTCTATCTCTATCATAGGAATAGCAGTCAATGAATTTAGCTAGCTCTAAGATTATTTTTTAAAAGTTTTTCATTGATCCAGCCCTCAAAGAATACATCCTGAATATATTCCACGAAATTTTGCCAAGTTACTGAAATATAATTATTTCAGAGGTATAACTCTTCCCCTCCTAGGTGTTTTGGTTTTTGTTTATTTGTTTGTTTTATTTTTAGCATTTCTCAGGATTAGTGATGGAATCTGAAGCTACCAGCTAGAGATAAAGAGTACTGGAGAGTGGGAAGCATTAGTAGAAATGGCTTTTCTTTTCAAGGTAACTCGATCATTCAATGTTGTTACAGAATGTTCAAGCCAACAGAGTAATTCCTCAGATAAGAGAAGAAAGCTGATTTGGATTTCAGGATACTCTGTGTCTCTTTAATCTCCCATATGTCCCCTTTCCAATTATCAGGGTCCAACTCCTTCTCTACAAATACCCTAAATTTTATATTAAATGATCTACAAGGGTGGGAAATAATTTCCTTGTAATTTCACAATCTCTGAGAGCAAATGTTAGCTTCTTTTACTGAGACCACTTCACTCTCTTTATTTTTTTATTTTTATTTATTTATTTATTTTTTCAGCATATTACAGGGGTACCAATGTTTAGATTACATCTATTGCCTTTGCCCCACCCGAGTCAGAGCTTTAAGCATGTCTATCCCCCAAATGGGGGATGGTTTTTGTGGCTGAGTAGAACTCCGTGGTATATATAAATTTAACTAAGGAGGTGAAAGTCCTCTACAGGGAGACCTACAAAACACTGAGGAAGGATATAGCAGAGGATGTAACCAGGTGGAAAACCATACCATGATCCTTCACTCTCTTTAAAAGACCCCCCACAGGAAGGGTTTGAGTTTCAATTTTTGCCTTGAGCTGAGAATTTGCAATCTGATCCTGTCACTTTCTTATTATGTCCAGTGTGATAAAAATAGAAATTTTATTTTTACATGCTCTTCCTACTGATTTATGACAGTTGCCACTCAGACCCCAAAGACTCTTTTATCAATAGGCACTTTTTTCAGATGACTACAGAAATGGACTAGATAGCTCTTTCTCCACAGTATACTGTGGAATGACAAATTTCTGTCTCTTCATGTTCATTTGGAAGTTCACTATCTTTATTCTCAAATATGCCAGAGAACAAAGCCCAGAATTCCCTGTGCCTCTAAAGGTCTGTTCTTAGAAACCATCCAAATTTGTACACTAGTTGTGGTTTACAGTTACAAATAACAGGAACAAATTAAGTATAAAAGGAATTTTTGAAAGAGTTACAGATGAGCCATGGAAAACCAGAGAGAACCAAGCTAGAGAACCAAGTTTGGGCAACAGCCTAATGAGATCTCAAGGAACCATTAGCCAGCTGGACCTTTGTCATTGCTGCTGGTACTGCTGCCACTGCAACCTTGACTTTTCTTAGATTCACTGTATTGTTCACATGGTTCCATTGCATTGCATATGCCTCCCAGATGTACTTCATGTAATAAAAGATACCAGTTAATCATGGATTACTATGTACCATGTGCCAGATATTTGGTAGCTTTTCATATTAATGTATCATCTAAACACTATTAGCAAGGTGGAATCATCCTCATTTTAAACATGAAGAAGCCTGACTCAAAATTTAATTACTTTGAAGAAAAAGTCACATAATTGATATTGGTGTGGTTGAGTCTGCACACCATTTTTGTCAGACTTCTAAATTCAAAGTCTGTCATTTCACCTCCACCACTGGCATATTTCCTAGTTTATTTTTATTTAATTTTAAAAGCAAACTGGCATGACTGGTCTTTTTTGCACTACAACCCAAGATGAATGCCTATGTTTGCTTTGTCTTTACGCCAGCCCTGCTTGGGTCTACTGCTCTTTTATGGATGATACTACTTGTCTTCCAAGTGCCAGTGTTCAGGAACTAGCTTAAAAAGTAAGCAATAGGCATCAAAAGAAATGTGTATTAGAGAAATTGTATAATCCCTTGGTGATTTCTTTCAGTTGACCTCAAGATTACTAGCAACCATGGTTGGTTTTTACTCTCACCTTGATTTCCAATCAGGAAATGCTGTGGAAAATAAATATAATTTTGGTCTGACAAAAAATATGTTATATAAGTAGGGTAAAGGAGAAGGTTAAGGCTTAAATATGTATAAAACTAGAATTCCAAAACAACTTTTACACAAAATAAAACAAGCCCAGGACTTTGAGTGATGATACAGTATAATCAAAATACCAGTGACGGTCAAATGTACAGTGGCTCACAGGCAAGGCAATGAACTCAGCTCAAAGGTTATATACCTCTTGTGCCCCAAAGGTTTACAGCTCTATTTTTTGGAAATGTAATTTAAGTGAGACAGAGATGAAACAAAGCTAAAAAATAATTCATTTATCTTTTATTACTTGTTATTTGAATCATTAACATTTTAGTGTACCTAATGAAATATACCTGCTTTAGGAATAGATTAATAGGTTTTGGGATTTTTATAAATATTATTACATAAATATCATAGATAAGTAACTACTATCATGAATAATTTGTATTCATAGACTAAGTTTGAGTGCTACCTCCAGCACTAACTAGCTGAGTGATCCTGGTAAGTCCTTAAAACTCCTAGTTTCTGTGTTATAACATTGGTTGTTCTAAAGATGAAGTGAGATAATGAATGTAAAATAGATACATCGATGAATGACACATTGATATTGGACTTCTCAATAAATTCTAGCTGTCATCATCTTATTATTTATTATACACAAAGTATTAAGATAGGTAAAATTAACCATCTTAGGTCAATCATCAACATCATTTAGTGACAAATGAGTAAAACTGTAGATAGAACAAGGATGGGTTCTATTTGCATTCTCATTAACAAGGACTTGAAGCATGAAAAAAAAATAAGAGTCATTAGAAAGAGAACAAAAAGTATCATTATTAGTAAAAAATAAGATCATATGCCTAGAAATAGAGAATGAGAGACCACTTAACTACAGTGAGAATGGCCTTTATAAAAAAGTCCCAAAACAACAAATGTTGGCGTGGATGTGGAGAGATAGGAACACTCATATACTGCTAGTGGGACTGTAAACTAGTACCACCTCTGTGGAAAGCAATATGGGGATACCTCAAAGAGCTACAAGTAGAACTACCATTTGATCCAGCAATCCCATTACTGGGCATCTACCCAAAAGAACAAAAGATATTCTATAGAAAAGACATCTGCAGTAGAATGTTTATAGCAGCACAATTCACAATTGCAAGGATGTGGAAACAGCCCAAGCGCCCATCAATACATGAGTGGATTAATAAAATGTGGTATATGTATACCATGGAGTTCAACTCAGCCACAAAAAACAATGGTGATCAAGCACCTCATGTATTATCCTGGAGAGAGTTTGAGCCCATACTACTAAGTGAAGTATCACAAGAATGAAAAAGCAAGCACCACATGTACTCACCATCAAATTGGTATTAACTGATCAACACTTAAATGAGCATATAGTAATAATATTCATCGGGTCAGGCAGATGAAAGGGGGGGAGGAGGGGATGAATATTTTCACACTTAATGGGTGTGATGCGCACCATCTGGGCGATGGACATGCTTGAAGCTCTGAGTCAAGTGGGGCAAAGACAATATACGTAATCTAAACATTTATACCCCTGTAATATGCTGAAATAAAAAAAATAAATATAATTTCATACAATAGTAATATATAAACTAAATACATGAAACTCTAAATTTTATGCTGGTTTTTATAATTCAGTTATTAATTTTTAAAAACAATTTCATGTTTGATTAGATTCATAATACATTAATAGATTGATTTTGAGAAAAAGTATTAATATTCCCTGGGGAGAGAGCAAATTTTGGAGAAGTAGATGGTCCAGGAACAGTTTTTCTTTATATATATATCATTTATTTTTTTGTTATAATGAGAACTTAATTGTGAATTTACGGTTGTTTTTGGAGATCTGAGAGGAGAATAGAGGAAAATTCTAATCAGTAAATAATTAGATATAATAGAAATTTATTACAATAATTTAGTATGACTCAAGACCAGAATGTACGTCTTTTCATCCTAGGATAAATAAAGACAATATCAGCAGTAATGAATGCAAAACATGGAATACCAAAACAATCTGAAAAGGGATAAAACTTAGTAAACAAAGCAATTTTGGAAGAAAGTATGCTTAAAACATTACTTTGGAAAACTAAAGTTATTTTCAGTATCATCCATTTTATGCTTTCAAAGAAATTAGAGATGTAACAATAAAATTATATTTTTAAAAGCTCAGATAATGAATAAAGGAAAAGGAAACTTCCTGAGTTAAGGTTAAAGGAAAAAAAGAAAGCAAACCCTATGACCATCTTATCAGGTGTCAAAATATATTAAATGTCATGGCTCAATAAAGAGTCTTGATGTAAAGGGGAAAAAAAGATCTTCAGAGAATAGACATATATGTATATTAAAAGTTTTAAGAAATAGAGAAGATTTTACAAGTGGCATATAGGTCCAATTTGAAGAATTAGAATGGACATTTATATGTTCCTATAAGATAAATAAATACAAAATAATCAGAAATTTCAGGACTGTTCATGGGGCCTTCCTTAGTTATCTTTGCCTCCTTACCAGAGGCTATCATTATTCTGAATTTTATGACAATTATTCTCCTTCCCTCTTTTTCTACTGATTTTAAATGTTTTATTTTACGCATATACACACCCCTCAATAAACTCTCTATGATTTAGTTTTGCCTTTTTTATATTACTATAAATGAAATTGCACAGTGTATATTTCAGTGACTTATTTTTGACTAACTTGTGATTTTGAAATTTGCTTATATTGATATGTATGGCAGTAATTAGCACACTTTTCTTTATGTATTCTATTGTATAAATACATTACAATTTATTCACCCATACTTCTGTTTCTAGAAATTTGAGTTGTTTCTAGGTTTTTTGTTTTTGTTGGTGTTATTTATATACCATGCACAGACACGTACACATACAATCTTGAAAGTACTGGGTGAAAGGAAAAATACAGTTTACTATATAATACCATTTGTCCCCAGATGGTTTTGCCTGTTTATATTCTTGTGGCAGTGTATAAGGATTCTTGTTATCTTATTTCCTATTCTTGACAGAGTATTCCAGACTTACATTTTGTTAAGTTTTCAGTATAAAATGATTTCCCATTTTGCTTATATTTTTGACTTTCTCTGATTTATAATGAAGGCGAGCCACTCTTTACATATTTATTGGTTATTTCTATGTTGTAAAATAATTATGTCTTTGGGCTATTTTTCATTAGATTTATCTTTTCTTGATAATGTGATGGGAAACAATATTGTTCTAACAGCTTTGTTGAGGTATAATTTACATATAATAAACTCATCCTTTTTTTTTTTTTTTGAGACGGGAGTCTCGCTTTGTTGCCCGGGCTAGAGTGCGTGGTGTCAGCCTAGCTCACAGCAACCTCAAACTCCTGGGCTTAAGCAATTCTACTGCCTCAGCCTCCAGAGTAGCTGGGACTACGGGCATGCGCCACCATGCCTGGCTAATTTTTTCTCTATATATTTTTAGTTGGGCAGATAATTTCTTTCTATTTTTAGTAGAGACGGGGTCTCGCTCTTGCTCAGGTTGGTCTCGAACTCCTGACCTTGAGCGATCCACCCGCCTCGGCCTCCCAGAGTGCTAGGATTACAGGCACGAGCCACTGCACCTGGCCTAAACTCATCCATTTTAAATATACAACTAGACATTATGATATATATCAAATTTATAGTTGTGTAACTGTCACCTCAATTCAGGTACTTAGAAGTAGTCATAAATATATACTAATGCTACGAGGTTTTAAAGTTTTTTCTTCTAATTAATTTTTCATTTATTTGCATTGAGGTCAGATTATATGTTCTGTGCAGTAATATTTCCTAGAAAATTGTTGGAAATTTTTTTCATTATTACTTTAAACCTAATTTCCAATTTTTAGGCATATGTTAGCCCACAAAACAAGTCTCAGCAATTTCAGAAAAATCAAAATCATTCCATGTGTCTTCTCAGATTACAGTGGATTAAAACTAGAAATCAACTCCAAGAGAAACTCTCAAATCTACATAAAGTTATGGAAATTAAATAACCTGCTGCTGAACAATTATTGAGTCAATGATGAAATTAAGATGGAAATCAAAAGATATTTTTGAACTGACCAACAATCATGGTGCAAGCACCCAAAATCCATGGGATACAGAAAAAGCAATGTTAAAAGGGAAATTCATAGCCTGAAATGCTTACATCAAGAAGGCAGAAAGATCACAGATTAATAACCTAATATCACATCTCAAGGAACTCAAAAAGGAAGAACAAATATAACCCAAAGCTAACAGAAGAAAAAATGCAAAGCTGAGTAGAACTAAACAAAATGGAAACCAAAAAAACAATACAAAGAATCAATGAAATAAAAAGTTGATATTTTGAAAAGATAGACAAAATCAATAAACCTTTAGCTAGATTAAGAAAAAGAAAAGAGAAAGTATATTACATTATCAGTAGAGAATAAGATCATATACCTAGAAATAGAGAGAAAAGGAATAAGATGGTTTCACAAAGTAGTCATATATAAACTAAAGATATAAAAGTCCACATTTTAAAAATGTTTAAAGCCACAATCAGATATCACTTCACTCCTGTTAAAATGGCTATTATCAAAAAGACAAGTAAGTGTTGGCAAGCGTTTGTGGAAATATCAATTAGTAAAGCCATTATGGAAAACACTCAAAAACATGTCTTACTCTGTGTTTATTGTAGCACCATTTGCAATAACTAAAACATGGAATCAGTCTAAGTTTCTATCAATGGATAAATACGTAAAGAACATTTGGTATATATATACAATGCAATACTATTGAACAATAAAAAGAAGAAAATCCTGTCATTTCTGACATGAATGCACCTGGAGGACATTATGTTAAGGAAATAAAGTGAGGCACAGAAAGACAAGTGTTTCACGATCTCACTCACTTACGAAATCTAAAAAAGTTGATCTCATAGAAGTAGAGAGTAGAATGGCAGTTACCAATGCTGGGGAGGTTAGTGGAGGGGAGGACTTGGGGAGATATTGTTTAAAGGATACATATTTACAGTTAGATAGAGGGAATCAATTCAAGAGATGTCTTCTACAACTTGGTGACTATAGTTAGCAATGATATTTTGTATTTGTAAAAAGGCTGAGAGTGGAGGGTAAGTGTACTCACTGCCAAAATGATAACTATGTGAGGTAATATATTTCTTAATTAGCTGAATTTAACCATTCCACAATGTATATGTATTTCCAAACATCATGTTATACACAATAAATACATACAATTTTGTATGTCATTTGAAAAAATAAATTTGAAAAAATAAACTCAGAAACATATAGAATTCTTAAAATTATCTTTAAACCCATGTAACAGAATGATTTAATGCAATTACTGTGGAATCCACTTTTCTCCAATTTGTACTGTGAATGTGCCTTAATTCAGATATTTACAATGAATCTAGATGAACTTTCAAGTGATTATATCATCAAGTGAAAATCTAAAGTCATCAATGATCTCAAACTGATCCCATGTCTGGAAAACAGGATTTTAAATTGCATTCCTAAATTGAAAAAAAAAAAAAAGCTATTCTACCCTCACTCTTGAATTCAGTGCTGTAAACAGGTTTCTCAGGTCAGTGGAGACGATAACGGGTTTTTGAATGATCACTTCTCAAGGGATAAATGTTTAACACATAATGCTACCTTGTATGCCTGAGGATATCTGTCCCCATAGTTATAAGAACTAATTGAAAAAGTCAAAAAGTACTTGTTCCAAACATGTACTTGTTCCAAACATGTAAATTAATTTTTAAGTCCTAAAAGAACATAAAAATTTCAATATTTCTTGTTAATATAGGCATTAGTGGGACAATAAAGAATATGTTTTTGGGTAAAGAGAAAGGACATACAATAAATTAATATGGATAGATGCATATTGATTGCTTTGTTTTGTGATTTCAGCATTTCTGCATGAAACTATCCTAAAAGTTGTGAACAGTCTTGTTGCCTGGTTGCAAACATCAAAATATCACATAATTTTAGAAGTTTGTTCATAAGGAATAAAGTTATGGTTTCATATAAATTCTCATTGCATTTGCTGCTAGCTTAGAGAAGATAGAACAGAATGTGAACTGCCCTTGAGAAAAAAAATAAGTTAAATATAGTGTCTTATACTGCCTCTAAGAAACTGCTAATCTCTCTCAAAATTACTAATTCTATTTTACATGAAGTATAGAAAATATTTTTCCTAATCACTCAGGGATTTTTGAAGTACAATGAAATAAATACTTATGGAAGAACGATCATAGTAAAATTGTAGAGGGCTATAAGTTTTGAGGCATCAATTTTAGGTATAGTTCTGCCTTTGAATAGCTGATCCACTTAGTTAATCAATCAATACTCTCATCAAATTTCTCTGAAGGAACCTTACTGCTCTAATATTCTATAACCCCATGAGACCTTATATTTATCTGAGTTTCATTAAAAAATAACCTTTCTAAATTATTTTTATGCGCACATGCCAGTAAATCATGTCCTTTGTAGGCTTTGTTGAATTTTTGGTTGGACACTTACAGAAAGAAAATGCACTATCATAATGCTTTGATCTTAGCTGGAAAAGCACCATCCTGAATAATTAAAATATATCATTCCTAATATATGATCCAATTGCTACACGATTGAAAGGAAGCAGGATGGATTATAGTGGAGTTGGTTTGTGATGTCTGTATTTGGGAGCCTTCTGTATGAACACAAAACCAATAATTTCAGAAATTATTTTATTGTTTTTGCAGCCTGAAGACAAGATTTTTTTATATTCAATTGAAGAGTAAAAGGAATAACCTATATTGTCTCTAAAATACAAGAACAACACTTAAAATTTGAAGGATAAGTTTACATGTCTTCAGTTGTGTGAATCACTGCCATTTAAAATACCTTCCCCAGTGGACTAAATAACTAATGATCAAAGAAAAAAATAAGCATGAATTTTATAGTGCAACTGTATTACTTAACTAATATCATAAGTATAAATATTTTTAAAATTAGTGGTTTGAATAACTATACCATGTAATAATGCATGGGAGGAACGTATGTGTGCATATAAAAGTCCTATAAATATCTAATTATACAGAATTGCTATACACAGAAATGTATTTGATATCAAAACTCTAACAGAGCACCTAATTTATGATGAACTTGGCATGTTGATCATTCACACTATACTGTGAGCTCATTGATGACTGGGACTAAGGTTTAATTATTTATTAGTTTATTATTTTGTATCCCAAGTATTGGATATAATACCTGGCACATAAGTGATTGAGTTCCTGTTATGTTTCAGGCACTCTCTTAGGTAATAGGAATATGAGAATGAGCAAAAAAGACAAAATTACTATTTTACTCTTGTAGCTTGCAGTCTAGTTAAGGAGATATTCAGCAACTAAGCATTCATACAAATGTAAACTGTGGTCATGAGCAATGTTGTAGAGCCACAGTTTTCTCTAATAGTGGAGTTTAATCTGATCATTAAGGTAAGCAAAATTTCCCTGTGCCAGCATTTATTGGTCTGAGTTCTGAAGGGTAAGACGGGGAAAGGGTCACCCGAGGCAAGGGGAATAGATTGTTGCCTTCCTCCTGTGGCAAAAAGAACACATTCAGCAAAAGAAACTGAAAGAAGCTAGATATGGGTAAGAGTAAAGGTAAAAGAAGATCTAGGTCATATTATTTGTCAAGTGACCATTGAGTATGATTTTGGACACGTTATTCTGCATTGTACTCTTCTGATATATTTCTATTGCAGCATTTATCAACTCCCATCTGAAATTATTTTGCTTATTTATTTTGCTTTTTGTTCATTTTTTATTTTTCACAATGAGAACACAAGCTCCATGAAAGCAGGAACTTTATATTTCTTGTTCTTTCTATGCCATAACTCCAACCACTAGAATAATACCAGAATATCATAGATGTTGAATAAATGTTGATTTATACAATGAAAAAATGAAGGTGGTTATTGTCTATTATATTACAGTGGCAAAAGTTATAGGACAGAGCATGTGCAAAAGAAAGCTCATCAACCAACCAAGAACCACATGTCATCTATTAAAAGATGGGATTAGAGAAAACAAGTGTGGGGCAGACAGGTGGATTTGCAAGAAAAGTCCTTGTCATTTAAGTTAATATTTCATTCTTTCTTGATTCTTTCTTTCTTCCATCACTCTTGATTTAATCTAAATTCATGTAATGAGATATTGCTACTGGGCTACAAGTGACAAGATGGGTGTTATCATAAACTAATTGGAAAGTTTTTATGAGGAAAATGAAACCAAAATAATCTAGCATAGAGTATGACTTATGCTAGACAATCAATATGCAGAATTTATGAAGCTGTTGATGCTTCTGTTGAGGCTGTTGCTAATGCTACTGCCTAGGTGTTGGAGGATGAGTTCCTTGGAAAGCTGACTTTACAATGGAGTTCAGGAGCAGTATTATTGTAGGGAGCACCCTTGGGATCAATGTCTGTGGATGGAACATGAAGCAAGCAGGGTTGGACAAAGGGAGAAGTAGAACTGCCATGCAGGCCAATGATAGTGTTACCTGACCACACCAGGATGTCCAAGGTTAAAATGACCTTTCAAACTTGTTCTGCGTTGGGCCTAACTGGACAGGCCTTCATTATTCTGACTTTTTCACTCTTTGCATGTGGGATTCCCCAGGAAGAGGTATAACTTTGGGGGAGGGAGTTTGGCAGCTGAGGAGACCCTTGAAAGAACTGACAGCTGAAGCAACAAGTCCTTTGAATGGGGATCTGGTTGCACATCATTATGTCTAACACACCTGGTTTCTTCTTTTATATGCCAAACTTTTCAGATCCTTCACTCTTTCAAGATTTACAAGAAAGGTCAATGATGTGGCTGAGGATCAAGAAATCTCTAACTTTACTTTCTTCACTCTCTGGTAGGAAAAAACTTTTGTTCTATTAATGTATTCTATTCTATTCTATTCTGTGCATTATTACATTGTTATATGGAATGTCATCTTAGTCTGTTTTCTGTTGCTTATAAGAGAATACCTGAAATTGGGTAATTTGTAAAGGGGAGAAATTTGTTTTTTATAGTACTGAGGTTGAGAAGTCCAAGGTAGAGGGGCCACATCTGGTGAGGGCCTCCTTGCTAGTGAGGACTCTGCAGAGTTCCAAATGGCCCAGGGCATCACGTGGAAAGAAGCTGAGCATGCTGGCTCAGGTCTCTCTTCCTCTCCTTATTAAACCACTACTCCCACTCTCTTGATAACCCGCTAATCCATTAACCCACTAATCCATTAATTCATGGACAGATTAATCCATTCATGAGGGCAGAACCCTCACGACCCTATCACTTCTTAAAAGTTCCATCTCTCAGTACTGGCTATATTGGAGATTAAATTTCAACATGAGTTTTAAAGGGGCAAATGTTCAAACCACAGCAAATGTAAGGGTCAAGAGGATTCTTGGCCCTCTGAAATGTTGCTGGAAAATCACTGACAAGATGTATACACTACAGCCTTCAGAATGAAGACTGAAAGATATAGGGAAAATTGTCCACTTTTATGCTTAGGTTCAACAAAGTATAGACAGCCACGTATAACTATGACTGGACAAATAGACTGAGTGGGGAAACCCAGCAAGGCCTCTCTGAGCATGCATTCCTTCTTCCTTTGGGTATGGGACAGGGCCGTCTTTGGAATGGGGGTCTTATGACCTGCAGTCAAACAAGGTAGGTCAGATAGTTTCTTTATGTCCAGGCTTTATACAAAATATTTTTAGAGTTTATGGCTGGCTTTAGGGAAAATGGGTTCTGGTTTCTATGACCCGCCTTGGGAAAGAGGTTCTAGTTTTTATGGCTAACCTTGAGGAGAATGGGACTGAGAGACAGGAGGATAGGAGAAAGAGGAAAACGTTTGCTCCTGAGGTCTTTATTTTGGGGTACTGTTTTCTGAGCCCCAATACAAATGTCTACCATGGAACAATTACTGTGACACATACTTATATACACATACACATTCCTGTTTGATCTTTACAAAAATACCACTTTCACAAACATAATGAAATTCAGAGAGGTTAAAATATTACCTGGGAATAAGCAATAAATAGGCAACAAGGCCAAAACTCCCATCTAGTAATTCTCTCTAATTCAAGTTTCTTGGACTAATTTATATCTAAGGTGATTTTCCCCCCAAACTCCAAATCTATTCATGTACTAAAATGTAACCATACACAACAATAGTCTGCATACTTTAAAAGTATGCTCTTAATGTAACACCCTGCCTTGGTTAGTGTGTTAAAGAGAGATCTTCAATGAATGTATATATACATGTTAATATAAACAGATCTATCCTGAAGAGCTAGGACCTTCAATTCCTGTTAGGAGACTTTGAAGTTTTTCAGGAATTATTGATAAAAATATTAAAAATAATCCTTTTGATATTGTTTTAGGTTTAAAATATAAATTAAAAGGCTATTACAGATAGGATTTATTCTATTCATTGAATATATGAAGAGGATTTATTTTGTCTTATGATTATATTGATGAAACAGGCTAAATTTAGTTAAATAATTTTTTGTTGCAAATTTTTTATTACTTTAAATATCAATATCATTTTCAACTACAGCAATGCCTAAAGAAATTTGCAAATTCAGTAAATAAGAAGATTGGTCAAAGTTGTGCACTTCCTCTCTTAAGGAAATACTCTAAAATACTCTAATATTCTAAAGCAGTGGATCTCAATGTGTGAGCATTACCATCACTTGTGAACTTGTTAAAAATGTGAATTCTCAAGTACCATTTTGAATTTACTGAGTCAGGAATTTTGGGTGAGGGGACAAGTAAGCTGGATTTAAATAAGCCTTCTATGCTGATACATGTTAAAGTGTAAGAATAATTGAGAATCACCGATCTAGATCATTTTAGATTGAATAGAGAGTGATGTTATCTAGGTCTGTGAAATTATTATGAGTGGTCACAGATTATGGAGCAGGGAGAGAGAGAAATTCATGAAAACTGACTCATTGTTGTAAAAAGTAATGCCAGGCATAAGGAAAAATAATTTCCTTGCATTAGTTTTGAAGGGGATCATAACAAAATTACTTTCCAGAAAGGAGAGTATCATACCTAGAGAGAAATTCAAACTCAGAAACATACAATTCATAGATTTTCCACAGAACCCAGGTCTACAAATATCTGGGGAGTGCTTATAAAATACAAATATATAGACTTCACTAGAATTTCCCCCTCCAGAGTTTAAGACCTAAAATATTTTCCTTTTGTGAAAACTTCCCAGCTTGAGAAACACAGCTTTAGCATGACTAATCCTGCAATAAGCATGGATATCCACTTGATGCAAGAGTATACCAGTATCCAGTGATTTACAGCCTGAGCCAGGAGAGAGGGGGATTTTTTTTTTTTTTTCATTTCGATAACTCTGATGTTTATTCTGGCTTGGAGATTGCTGCTTATTTCAACATTTAAGTCATTTTCAAGTTGATAAAATTGAGAATTTTTAGCAACTCCTTTTTGGTTTATTTTTATTTCTCCAAAAATCGTTATTATTAAAAAAGCTATATCTTTAGTAACTGAATAATTTATGACTAAAATATGATATTTGTGTTATACTTTAGAAACACCAATCCAACATCTTTTTTTCATTCCCCAATAGATTACTATAGTTTTTTCACTATTCTAAATTCTTGTCAATCTAGTTTTAGGTACAGTGTAACTGCCAAATTTACAATTAAAATCATCTACAGGTCTTTACATTTCATTGGACTCTCTCTTTTTTTAATCTTAAAAGTAGGATAGAATTTTCTACAGTTGCTACCATCTTTCCAGTCAAATACTCATAGGATAAGGGCATGTGCTTCAGTAAAACAGTTTTTGACACAAGTGTATAGGATCTTTCTATATATGTTAAGTTAGGCGTAAATATATGCAGCATGCAACAGGTATAAATTCCATACAGAGAAAGTCTCATGATCTTTGGCTAATGTAATTAAGCAGCTCAGTGTTTTTATAGGCTATGGTTATTTAATTACTTCACATTGTTAATGATTCCATAAGAAGGTGATTTTTCCCCCTCATGATGTCATAGATGAAAAACATTGATGAAAAGCATTCTAACATGTAGATAAATATTTTTTTCTGACATAGAGAGGCAGTGGTGGTTTTTGGAACTATCTACCCCTAAAATTATCCCCCATTTTGTGACAAAATGAAAATAAAGATATTCACGGTGTTACTTCTGTGTGCCAGGGAAAGCTTCAATCCATGCTTTACAGTGTGTCATTATCAGGTAACACATCCTTCACAGTAGGTAATTAGCAGGTGATAATGAGAAGCAAGTCCAATATTTCACATATGCCCCTAAAAGCTACATCTCCAGCAGGAGGACAGAGCTGAGAAATTGAGTTACAAAATGGTTTCCCACGTATTGCTTCACTAAATAGAAAGGCAAATTCTTTTTAAAATCAGAAAGCTGAACAAATGTTAGGAAATCAGAATCTGCAAGCAACCAGATAACACTTGATCATGAACTGTGGATTATCTATTGCGCGCAATGTGGTTTGGTTGAACTGATTTTTAAAGTAACAGAGACTATTTCGTGTAAAACTGACCCTGAAAAAATATCTTGGCTCATTTACAATTATTTTCTTGTGATTCTGATTTTTCTTTTTATATTTTATTGACAATTTGTAATTTTATATATTTATGGGGTGCAATACTGTGATATATTAATATGTACACAATGTGGAATGGCTGATTCAAGCTAATTAACATGTCCATAACTTCAAATACTTCAACAAAAGTTAAAACATACTGGAAATTGAGGAGCAGCCAAATCTATTGGACAATATCCAATGGAATACATAGCATGACATGTGTTAAAGATCTACCTGCCTTAGAATCTCTATCACCAGCTTGCCAAGGAGATATTAATAGACATGTCCAATTTTCGAGGCTTAAAACAGGGAGGAAGCATAATATTGTGGCTAAATGTTAAAGCTCTGGAATCAGAAATTACAGGTTTTCATCCTCAATCCTATATACTCAGATTGGGTGACTTTTGATAAGCTGCTTAAATTGTCTGAACTTCTGTTGCTTCCTCTGTAAGACTGATGGCATGAATAAAAGTGAATCTTTCATAGGGAGATTTGAGAAATACATCTGAGCATACAGGTGAAGTTCTTAATATAGTGCTTGGTAATGAGGGCTCCATCATTTTTAGCTATTATATTATGATTGTTATTATTACTTCTACAATTATCATCTTGTTCAGCAGAGCCCTGGTAACATTTACTTAAATACTGCTTAAGAAAAGGTGAAATATTAAGCTTTTACCATTCACTGATATACCTGGTATAGGATATGGAATTAGGTAGCTTTCTCCTAACATGGAAAAATGTTTTGAGGAATGGAATGCAGAACAGGTTGGTTTTGAGAACGCGTAGTGGAAGGCAGTATGAGATTTCTTAAGAGGTTTAGAAAAAACTTCAGTGCATGCATGAATTCTTACCCCAGTAAGGCCAATTTAGGTGAGTCATAGGAATTAAGCATCTCAGTATCACATGCCTGCATTGGACCTGTCAATTAAAGAATGCATCAGTGGAAGAATGCAATATTTTGAATATAGGGTGAAGAATTTAGGGAACAAGCCTGAAATTATGCAGGAGGGAAATTTTAGTCAATAATAGATTTTTACTGAGTGATAAACATGTACTGGGGACTGTGTTAGGAGAGGTGACAAAGAGCTTTCATGTGTCTATTAAAGACAACAGTCCCAATTTAACTTCTAGAGCAATTTAAATTAAAATCTGAGTTATGATACAGTATTTATAGATTAAATTTGTGCCTATTTTTTGCAGGATTACACAGATTATTACACCACACAACAGTTTGTCATATATTTTTTACCATTTTAAAAGCCTGTTAATAGAACAATTTCTCTCTAGACAACTCTTATTACCTGTGCTATAATAGACTATGTTATACCTAAATGAATTTCTAGATAAGATAAAGCAAAGTGACCTTCCATAAAATTCTATAGTAAATCTGGGAAAGTTACAGCTCTACATTTGCCTTAATTGACCCACTATAATGATAATAAAAAAGAAATAATTACCTTTTTTTAGCAGCTCTAAGGTTGCTATGACTGTACAATTGTTGTAGTAACTGGCTACTGAGAAAATGCCAAAGGCATTTGAAAAATTTAGAGTTCATGAAAAGGTTCTGCTTTATTAGTCTTTGCTACTGAATAAAATTATATTTCATGAAAGGGGAAACAGGGCAGGGAAGAAAGTTGAGGAGGCAGTGCTGTGTTTTGAATAACTATGGAAACCGTTACTAGGAAGCACACACATCTACAAATTTATTCTCTGGGTCCACTCCCCCAGCCCCCAATCCTAGCCCCATTTCTGGGATTTATATTGCAATTCACTGCTGCAATTGGTCAATGAACGTTTTAGAGTATGTGGGCTAATAATATCTGACCTCACATCATCTTTAAGAGTCTGAAAACACATTATAATTGTGATGAGACAGAACTGCTAATGAGAGAAGAGGTAGATGTTAATTTCTAATGAGAAGATTGATTTCTTGTGTTAACTATTTTTACTGCTTAGCATATTCCCAGCACGTTTAACAAAACATGAGATGAAACTTTTTTTTAAAAAAGAATGCAAAATTTCTTTGTTCCTATCCCTAAGGTCTCCTTTTTTATTTTTGTAAGCTGGAGGATACAAGCTAAATTTATTTTAAGAATAGTGAAAATCCTCTCCCCACAAATCATTACGTATTGTATAATGTTTGATGATACTCTTTGTGATGGGTTGTTTTTGTGTTTGTTCATTTAAAAGATGCCTTTGCAAGAGGAAACACATACTCTGACAATTTTACAGGCCAATAAACAAATCCGCATTATTAATTACCACTGTCAGAATGTGTCTGGGTATTTGATTACTGGCAATGGTCCTTGCTGAACAGATTCATGGTAATAAGATCCTTGATTCTCCGGAAGGGTGGCCTGACAGATTAACCAACCTGTGATTTATCCAATCAAGGGGCACTCTCAGGAAGATTTGAATGTTTCCCTCCCTTTTGATGATAATAATGAAGCTAGCTAGCCCAAGATCAAGATAGACATTTTTTTTCTCTGTAAACTCTTAGAATAAGAATCAAATTCTGCTCACTGAGTTGCATTGAGACATTTCTCTAGAAACATGAAATTGAGAAAAAAATCTTGGTTTTATGAAACTCCAGTAACAGATGTATACTAATTAATGGCATCACTCTTTCTGAACATTGGAAAAGTTAGTTAAAAATTATATTAGTTTTCTATTGCTGCTGTAACAAATTACTACAAACTTAGTGGCTTCAAATGACATAAATTTCTTTTACAGTTTTAGGAGTTCAGAGATCTGAATTGGTCTCACTGGAATAAAATAAATATATCTTCAGAGCTGCAATCCTTCTAGTGGTTGTAGGGAAGAATCAGTTCCACCTTCTAGAAATTACCCACATTCTGTAGCTCATGGTCTTAGTTTCTGTCTTCAGAGCCTACAATGGCTGGTTGAGTCTCTTTTTAATGCTGCATCTGACAGTAATGCTGACTTTTCTATTTCTCTCCTTTACTTAAAAAGGATCATTGTTATTACATTGGGTTTACCCATATGATCCAGAACAATCTGATTTCAAGTTCAGTTGTTTAACAATAATCCTATTTCTCTCTGCAACCTGAGTTTTCCTTTGATGTGTACCATAACATATTCACAGTTTCCACAAATTAGGACATTGACATATTCATAGGGAACGTTATTTTGTGTACTTCAGAATATAAACTCCTTTTTCAGGGTTAATATTAAAAATGATGTAACCATTTTTATTCCTGTAGCCAAATGTTTTGGCAGTATAATGTTGGAGTCAGATCCAAACTTGAAAATACATAATTAAGTATGAAAATGCACATTTAGAGTCAACAAAAGAAATCAGAACAAATCTTGTACTCAAAAGGCAGGAAAACACCACATGCATCACAAAAATCCAGAAATATAATTTAAAATTTTTTATTAACTGATTAACATACTTCTATAAATCATTCTCCTAAGATTTTTATTAAATATTATTTGATAATTTCTTCATATGATGACAATTGTGTAATATTTCTTTAGAGAGAAGAATATACCAGCAGTATTTTCTTAACATGGTTGATCTAAATTAATTTTTTATAGTTGATATTTTTAACCAGAAGTAGATGTGAACTAAATTCTTCTCTGACAATTTTACAAGTTTAAGGGTTGGAAGGAATTTCCATAGACTAGCTATTGGCCACACACATTTAAAATCTTGTTTCTCCTCCACTATACCATGTACTTTCACAACTAAATGCCATAGGAAATATTCATTTCATTATATAAGCTTTTACTTTTGTGTCTCAACAATAGATGAAATGGGGTAAGAATATTTCTGGAAACCATTCTTATATCAGAATTTCTGGCAATAACCTACAGGGAAATAGCTGCAGCTCATATGCATAGAATATTACTTTGAGTAATAAACAACAAAATGTATCTATGACTCTACTATCCCTTGGCCAGATCCTAAAATGCTCATCATGCTCACTCCAATGTTACAAGGCAGAAAGGATAGGGTGGTGGAGGGCCAGTAGAATCGACCATTGAGATATTATCCTCTACCAATTGAGATATATACCTTTTTTTTTTTTTTTTTATAGAAACATGTAACAACGTAAACACATTACTGGGGTCCCTCCTAAAACTTTGAAATGAGCTTATACAAGTGAGACTGAATGTTTGTATCTCCTCAAAATACCTATGTTGAAACCTTAACTCACAATGTGATGGCATTTGAAGGTGGGGACTTTGGGAGGTAATTAGATTTAAATGAAGACATGAGGGTGAGGTTTTCATGATGGGGTTAATGACCTTATAAAAAGAAGAAGGGACATGAGGGTCTCTCTCCCTCTCTGCATGTATGAACCCTTATCAAGGACCTGACCGTGCTGGCACCTTGATCTCAGACTTCTAGCTTCCAGAATTGTGAGAAATAAATGTTGTTTAAGCCATCTAGTCTATGGTATTCTGTTATAGCAGCCCGAACTGACTGAGATATCTTGCATTATTATTTTTAAGCAACTCAGTTTTTATTTTAAATGGTATGTATGAATGTATATACAGCCATTTGCATTAATATTATAAGAAATTGTTTTATTCTTGTATTGTCTATAATGCTAATGGACATGGTAAAATCACATTTCTTGGCTAGTTCTCATTTAGTGGTGGTATACTCTTTCATCATATCATTCTTTATATAGCAGTTGCTTCTTACCCCTCTTCACATCTCTATAAACAAGTTTTCACCAAATCTTTAATAGTTCACAGGTTGGGTGAAAGGGGTGATTTCAGCTGAGCTCTTGTGGCCCCTTCATTTCAGCATTTTTTCTTAAGTTCCATAAAGTTTCTATTATTGGAGACATTAGCACTGTGTAGTTATGATTGTTCTGCTTTTTCTTTCCATTTTCCTCCCAATATGCACAGCGATAAATGGTAAAGATTTGAAGTTATTTCTCCCTTCTCTGAGAAGAGAGAACTTTATTTTAGTAGATTTTCCCAGAATTTCCCCAACACCTCAGGACTCCTGTGGAACTGCTCAGTCTCCTTTCTCAATTGAAAGTTGTATTGAGCACTGTTAGTGTCCTCCCTAGATCTCTTTGGATACTTTTTTATACTTCTCGGCAGTTACGCTCAGCTTCTTTTGCTCTGCTTTTAATGGCTTTGTAAAAGGTTATGATTTCTTTTACGCAAAACTCACAGGATTATTAGTTATCTCTTTGGAAAGACTAAGTGTTTCAATCCTTAGACTAAAGTGCCCTCTTTTTTTTTCTTGCTAAACTCAATATCATGGACTGTACTTTTTCAGACTTTCTTACCCTTAGGCTATCTGTTTCTGAGAAATAGTGGATTGATAGTGAAACATTTGCCTTGTTCCACACACATTCTTGTTTTATGTTTCTTTGTCTTGTGACCAATATAAATGCTTGAAACATATAAAATGTATGCTAATGGCCAGGCGTAAAAGCAGTTTTGCAGACTGAATTTTCTATATGGTAGCCAGTGAAGATTTTTCTTTTTTCTAGTGCCTTTAACTTTGGTAATATTGATAGATCAGAAGACTAGGAAGTGGCTAAACAATTATTTCCCTTGAGGCAGCTCAGAGCCAGTGATTGACCTATGCAAGAGTATGAATGATGAATTCCATTGACTCATGGGTGGGCAAACTGGAGTATAATTTATACTATAGGGCTCCCCTTGTGGGTTACCCTGGGAATTAGAAGTGGAATCTTCTACAATCACACCCTTGTTTGGCTTTTCCTCCAGCTACTCCCTTACTGGTTTCTCCTGAGAGCACTTCTTTAATAAAACACTTGTTGCACATCAATCCCCATCTCATAGTTTGCTTCCAGGAAACTTGAACAAAAATAGTATATTTTTAAAAAATTTAAGTAGTATTTTGACCTTAAGCAACAATGTAAGTTACTGTGGCTTTCCATGGCTGCTGTTTTCCAAAGTTTTTATCCTGGGGTTGCATCCATTTCTTTGTCTGTTGTCAAGAACACCACACACACACACACACACACACACACACACCCCTACTCTCACACACACACACACACACACACACACACACACACACCCCTACTCTCACACACACACACACACCCCTACTCTGACACACACACACAGCCTACTCTGAAGCCAGGAAAAAAAGCTGGACATTCAAGCATGGCTTATGCCTGATTGGTCTCCTATTTTCAACTCAGTTTTGAGCACAGTGTCTGGACTGTAATGAGTACTCAGGAAATATTAGAGAATCAATTAATGTACTTGCTTTATATTATTGTAAGAATCTAAATATAGTTACTAAGAGAGAGCAGTTCCTATTGTGAAATTTTTTCTTTTCATTTTATTCTTTCTGTATCAATCTATCATCTATTTATGCATCTACTAACTTTCTTTCCATCTACTGATTATCCATTACAGAAAGGCACATAGCTTTTATGATGCGTGTTTCTCAAGTCACAGAATAAAAGGACTAATTCACCTGTGGAAATTTTATTTTTTCCCATTCTTTAAGGCTACTAATTGAGAAATCAATATCACCAATAGCTCACTTGGTTCAGTAGTTTAGCTAGCTGAGACTGGCAGCTTGGTCAACTATGTTGTTATGAGCCTAAAAAGCCTTAATGTACTCAGCTATATACTATGTGCAGAACTTTCCTCTATGATATATATACTTTTATCCTGTCTTTAAAAAGTCATATTTCAGTATTTTCTAAAGTAAGTGATAAATAACAAGTGGAAAAGGATGATTGAAGTAGTCATATTAAAAAAAACGTTTGAAGTGCACCTTATTTTGTAGTCATGGTTGATAAAATTATAGTTTTTTTTTTATTTTGAATATCTACTGTTCAGAGGAGAAATGTGCTAGGTAATGAAAAGTTTGAGAAAATATAATAGATATGCTAATGATTTCATTTCAGGAGGAACTTGAACTCCAGTTGCGAGGTTCCTGATCTTTTCTTTTCTTCTCTCCATCCTCTTTGACACCTATTTTCATATAACCACATCCTAATAAGCAAATGCAAGGTTCAATTCCTTAAGTCATTGTTCCTTAAACTACTTAATCTGCATAGTTTTAATTAATGTAAAAATATTGTTTCCCCATTTTTGATGTGGTTTGCTCTCGAACTTTCTCTATTAATGGTAAAGAAAATCACTGCTCTGTTATAATTCTTCCAGGCTTATTTTCCATTTTCACCAAAAATTTCCTATCATACCCTATAAAGTCCAAAGATTGTTCTGTCTTCAGAAGAAAATGCAGTGCTTATTCTATCATAAAGGGGACACTCAATAGTTCTTGCCAATTTTGTATTGGGAATACTGAAAATTAAAGTAGTGGGGTTGACCACATATTTTTTTTGCTTTTGATAGGAAAACAATCTTTATTGTGATAACCTTTGAAAAATTAAAATTAAAAAATACAATGAAAAATTCTAATATATTTATTAATGTCTCAAAATGTGAAGAAAAATCTACAGAGAAATAACAGTGTTGCTACAAGATAAACAAATAATGCTCTTCTAGAAAAAGAATTGGACCAATTGTTGCTCAACATCATGAGTCATCAGAGAAATACAAAAGGAAGCCATGATGAACTACCACTCTCCACCCAATGAAATGACTAAAATTTAAATTACTTTTATTACCAAGTATTGACAAGAATGTGGAAAATAAAACATTCATACATTGCTGAAAGCAGTATAAAATGGTACAAACACTATGGAAAACTGATTGGCAGGATCTTACAAAGCCAAACATTACCTATTTTGTGACTCAGCAATTCTATTCTGAGGTATTTTTCCTAGATAAATAAAAACATTGTTCATAAAAAGTCTTTTTGAGTAAGGTACAAAGAAGACTTATGCAAAATAGTTCCAAATTGGGAAACAGCCTAAATGTCCATCAACTGGAGAATTAGGAACACAAATAAAAGGACAAAACTACTCAAACAATATCCAACAACAAATATGGTGACTGAAAGATGATAGATGAAGAAGCATAGATTCTATATGATTCCATTAATATGAAATTCTAGAATAACCAAGATAAGCAGAACAATGTTGCCTCCAAGATGGTATTGACTTGAAACCGTTCTTGGAAAATCTTCAGGGATGGTGAAAATGCTCTATATCTTGAGCCACATAATGGTTACATTTGTCAAAACTCATAAAATTGCACACTTAAGATCTTAGTGTTTACATGTATGCAAAATACATCTTAATTTAGAAAAATAATTGATATAAAAGAAGAATTGAAATAACTCTGTGCAGGTGCTATACTGGGCACTTCATGTATGTTATCTATTTTATTTTTTAGTGGTCCAGTGAAATATAAGTTATATTTTTCTAATATATAGATAAAGATATCATAGATAAAAGGCATTAATTTATTTTAATAACTTATATAGAGCAAATGAAAAAGTGTTCAATCTAAATTATGACTTTTAAAGGTGTAACTTTTTCCATTACAATAGTAGATTAGCAAATTAAGTCTTGTATTATAGTAAAATTGTGAACAGGTTAAAAAGAATATGGAAGATATTGTAAAAGGCTTATAAAATTCAAAATAAACACAAAAACAAGATAGGCCAAAAACTAGTATTGAGAGAATAGAAAATAGATAATTATCAGAGAAAATATTATTAAAAGAAGGAAAGTTGCTGTTCACTGGGAGAGATTGAAATACAAAGAAATAAAATTTGCAATATTAAATTAAATGAATGATACTAAATAACACCAGAAAGAAGATATCAAAAGAAAGAAACAGGAGCAACATGATCAAGTAGTCTGAGGATAAGAGTCTCAGTACAGAATGCAACTCACTCTGTGTGATTTTTGGTAAGCCATTTAACCTCTGCCCTATTTTTCCCACGTGTAAAAAGTAGAAGTTCTAATAATGACTTTCTTTATAAGACTGTGGGAAAGATTAATTAGGTAATGTTCTCCAGGAGCTTTGAAGATTAAAAGCCTCAAATAAGTGCTAAGTATAAAATACAAAACCAAAGAGATGCAAAAGAAGTCAGAGAGATGAAAGGAGAATAATATGCTTATAATAGAGATGGAAGTTAAAGTTTGCAAAAATATGAGGGAATAAAGGTGATGATCTGGGAAAATTTAACTTCAAACAAACATACACATGAAACCAAATATATTTTAAATGCTGCTTATATGTATTAATACATTAAAATGTCACATTCTGGAATTATACATGAACATTAATATTTCTTTTGTAATGCAAAAGAAACTGTGAATATTTTCTTTGTAAGGTCACGGAATGTGCTCTATTTACATCATATCTATGACTTCCAAAGCTGTCTCTTTTCATTTTTATCAAATCTGCTTTTAGATGTCACATGCCTATCCAGTGTGAGACCTTTGTTCCCATATTCCACTTATCCTTAGTGCCTACTCTAAATGTGTGAGATTCACAAAGTCAACCCAAAATAAGATGGATGGGACTCAGTGACCACAAAAGGCTTCAATGAACTGTAAAACAGGGAAATGAGCCAGACTCCAGAAAGAAAAGATTGGATGGACTAAGAAACTAAAGCCAGTTACTCTAGTAATTTTTAAAATATCTTCCAACCAAATGAGAATTTCAAGGAGAAGAGAAACTATGACTTAATCAGATCAACAATAGTAATTTAAACTATTTTGTTTTTCACATGAAGAATTTAAGTATGAGTTTGAAATAAAATCAGGATATTTAACAGGAGGTACCATATGAACTATAAGTACCATGTGATTTTTAAATAAAAGAAGACTATTTAACAGTGGATACCATGTGGACACTGACCAGTTAGAACAGGTGCTGGGACATGCCTAGTGGATGTTAGTCCTAGGTAGAACCAATAGTAAGCAAAAACAAGATCGTTTCATAATTTCATGACCTCCTTCCTTTCGTCTTCAATGACCTCTTTTTCCTAAGTTTCACATACCTGGTCTCTAACTAGTATTCTGCCACCTTCATGCCTCCCACTGGTCTTTTAGGTTCAGTCGCTGTATCATCTTTCTGATCCTGACTCAATGATTCTCATTATTTTTTGACATCTTAATGTTATCAAAATTTCAGTTTCTACTTGTCTCAAATTTTATGGAAAAATGTGATGTGATAAATGAATACACTAAGGTATTATAACCTTAGTTATAAGGTTATAACTAAGCATAACACACTGGTGAGCTACTCATCTCTTGCCATACTGTTCTAACAGATAACTCAAATGCAGCCAAAGTACAATGAGACAACCCAACGGAATTTTTCTCTAAACAAAAAATAGGAGCATTTGTAATCTTTTAGCAGACTTTGAAAATCTACTTTGTCAATAGTAGATTAACCTAGAATCCCTCAAATCAAATGATATTTTATATTGATACATATGTCTATTTCTTTTTAAGATGGCCTATAAAATAATTCTTATTAAGATATAACTTATTTGAGTCCAATGCTTAGGCCACCTTTTCGGGAATCTTTTCCTGGTCCTCTATTTCTCTTGAAATTCGCTTTATAGTTATTTATCTATTTTTTTATCCTATCTTCTGGATTATGAATGATAGTATTGTATCTGATTCATCTTTTTATGCAATGGATATGAATATAGTTTATCAAATTAGGTAATTGATACTATATTACAAATGCAGCTTTAGGCCCTTAATAAATGTTTTTTTTTTTAAAAATGTTTGAATGATGCAATGAAGGATAGTAGGTGAAACAGATATGGCAATTATTCAGGAGATTATCTCTGTGTATTGCCAAAAATAATTAGAATATCATTTAGACTGTTTCCCACATCACAGATCTGAGCTCACTTTCTAAGAATTCCATTGCATGCTAAAACACAAACATCTTAGCTAGGAACTGAAAGTTTTCCAGGGTTTTGATTCAAATATACTCTTTATATTTAGTGGTTATCATGCACACTTAGGTGCCCAGTGTAGACATTTTAGCCAAACTAGATTTTTGCCATTTCTTCAGCATGCCATTATATTTCCCACCATCTGACAGAATATTTTTGAAACAAGGTATAACTGTGCCAAGGAATTCTGAGTATGATTACAATAAACAGAAACAAACACTCAATTATTATATTTATCTAAACAGTTAATTTCCTCCCAGAAGGAAAATGGCACTTAATTAATTCAGCTGAACAAGACTCCTAACTGTGAATTCTCAGCTATGCCACTAATGGGGTCACCTAAAAGACCAACTAGAAAAGCAGAAATTATCGAAGGGAAGAATTAGAAAAACTATGTGTACCAAGGACCTTCTAATTAGTAGCAATTATTTGATAAAGTTATTGTCCTGATTTAAATGCATTATTAGAGATGCCTACCTAAAGGAGAACTGGTACAGAGGGAATTCGATTAAATGTAAGTTGCTAGTTCAGGTTGTATTAGTTTGAAAGAAACCTGCTAACTCCTGTTTTTTTCTGGCCACATCCTATATTCCTCAGCTAGCAGGTACAAAGTGGCTCACTCTTGAGTCCTATCTTTTCTCTCTGATATAAAATGAAGAATGATTGGGTTGATAAAAATGTGTAAAAGGAAAGAAAAACTGCTAGCCTTGTCCAGGAGCTATTGAAATAATTTTGCTGAATGTAACATTTTAGAAAACTTCAGAAGAATATTTTCATCAGTAATAGCAGATGCCTTGCTTTGATGTTAGATCAGAGATACCCAACCTTACTGGTCAATATCATAGAGTGTCTGGATAAAACTCAAAATATTAAAGGGAACAATATATAAATGCAAATAAATTCCATTGACAGTTTATGCATGTTAGAGCTTTTCTGTTAAAGAAACTTAGATAAACTATGTCTCTAAACGTGTTTGGATAGGCTTTGAAAGTATATAAGTAAATATACAGTGAAAAATTAACTTATCAAGACCACCAGATATTTTCTTTTTGACACTGTCTTATACTTATGCCAGATAAATATATTTGTTCAGCTTGTAGTAAGAAATTTATGACATTTAAGGAAAGTCAGTTGTGTAATAGTATGAGAGCCAAAAGGCTATTAGTACAGAAAAGTAAGTTTGCTTAAAGGGAAGCTCTAGGGCTATAGAAATATACGTCAACAAACAAAAAAGAAAACCCATTGCATATTTTGCAAATATCATTTGAGGCAATAAATAGCAATGCAGTTATTCATTATTTTGCTAAGTCTTGCTACATTATGTTCATTTCCCCTTCACAAAAGCAACTCTAAGACTTAACGGAGCTTATAGAAACAACCAACAAGAAAGAAAAACTAAGCTTTGGAGAACATATAAAGGTCCAAAATTGAAGGAAAAACTTTCAAGAAAGATTTTTGTTTGTTTTAGGAGAATAGAAGTGGTAAGTCACAACTTCAGTTTACTTGGTACCTGGAAATTCTAACAATTTAAACAAGAAACCTGACATAATGCTTACCCGAGGCTACTATCTTCCTACAGTGCTTAGTTCTAAATAATCAACTCACCATGGGGGAAATCTAAATCTCAGTTTAAAGAAAGTTCTCATATCTCTCCCACACATAGTTGCGCTAGAGGTATATGCAATGACAATCACAATTTGGCAATTACCTGTATTTGCTATGTATAACTATGGTTTGATTTTGAAATCGTGTATAACTGATATCATTATAGGATCCAATTGGCTACAAAAATAGATATACATTGTGAAATATTATGCATGAGTGATTAACCACAGATGCATGTATTTTATAGTTAATATCCATCAGCAATGAAAAAATCAGTGGGTCGTACTTTTGTTCAAATGTTTAAAAAATCTTTTTAAATGAGTCTATGTCCAAGTCCTGCTTAGAAGAGCAAAATGTTCTCGTATTGAGTGCTACCTCTGTATCAGACACTATTCTATGATGATAATCTATTGTGAAAATTTTTTTCGTATTTGTAAGTACATTTTTAAACAAAATCATTGTTACTTTTTTCCTGCTATTCAATTGTACAGTTGTAGTTTATGTCATTTAACAATTTTCCTTTCTTGGAAAGTTAGGTAGGTGGTTTCTAATTTTACCACATTGTAGCAATGTTCTTTTGAGAATTCTGAGGAGGAAAATAAAATGTCATTTTTTCCTGGCTGGGGAAGTGGAGGGTAGTTCCTAGGAGTGAATTTGTTATGCCAAAGATTATGCACATTTTAAGAATTTTAAGTATTAGAAAATTTCCCTTCAAAAACCTTTATCCTATCTTTGTCTAGCCACATGACTAATGATGTTATATCCTACCCATGTCTGGAGAAAGGTCTCCCTAAAAATGATCTTAGCATAAATTTTGCATTCTGCCCTCACCAGACCCAGTAGAATTATTCACCCACAACTGATCTGCTGAGTTAGTATTTTAAATAAACTCCTTATACCTTGGGTTCTATTCCGGCAGTTTTATACTCTGCTCTTCCTTTTCTCCTGACCACCTCATATATCAATCTCATTTCCCATGGATGTGCCAGTCTTCTCTACTAGAAAATAAAATCTTGTTTTTTATCCTGAGTGTTTTATTCACCTGTATTTTCCCTTCAGCTCCTAGAACAATGTTTTGAAAATTCTAAGTACTCAGGAAATGTTTGCTGAATAAAAATTAAACATGAAAAATATATGCTAATATATATATACTGTATATATGTGCATATATGTGTATATGTGTTAATTAATATACTTAGACATATAAACTAACATGTTTATATATTTATATGCATATCTACATATAATTTAATACTATAGTGATATTTCCCGAAAAACTTAAGCAGATACTGAATTTCAAATCTAAGAAGCCTAAACAGAAATGGCATCTTTGTTTTAGTGCATCCTTTCTGAATTTGCAAAGGCAATCAGTGCCACCTTAGATGTTTCTATCTTTGAAGAAGCCAAATTTAGATAAAGAGAAATAAAAAACCTTACAGTGCTTCATTAAATGAAATAAGTTAGATCATAATAAATTCACTGGAAGTGTAATGCAGACCTTTTCATGCTAAACAATCAATACAGATTTTGCCTTCATGTAAATTTTGCTGGCTCTGCATACAAGGATAGAAACTGATACTAACTTCCTGGCAGCATGTCTGGGCTTGCTCAGAGTAGAGCTGTTTTTTCTAGTATTACAGCTGATGGTTGACAGCTAATCCTAATGGGAAAGCAATGCCACTTTGCTAATCCTAACAGAAGAGCTAAACCACTTTCACTTTCAATCTGAAAATCCAAAATCAGATGAGTTTTTTAAGCAAGATACCACTTTAAATTCTATCCCTATAAATGCAAGATTGTGTATGTTTATCTGTGACCATAAATATTTCAAGTCCCTTGCTCTGCTTAAGAATGTATATGAAGTTACTTTCCATACATTGCAAAAAAGACAGCTATTTTCACAACTCTGTTTAAAAGCCCCATAAAATTTATCACAAACTATTAAAAAATAACAAATATTTATTTACCATAAACTACTACTTTATTTTTTTCTTAAAATTTTAGGGTAAATGATGATGTTTAAAATTCAAATGAATAAACATGGATTCATGTATTGTTTTCAAAACTTTGTTTTTAGAACAAGATAGTATAAGGAACCACATAACTAATTTATACAATTATTGATAAAAATTCATTGACAACTAAGATTTGGACAGTATTTTATAGATTAGAAAATATTTTATCATGTGTATCACAGAGAAATCCACAAATAAGTTGTATTTTATTAGAATATACATTTTGGCATTATAGATGAAATCACTTGTGTTATGGAAGGGTTGGACCAGTGGTGTGGTTGAGCTGATTTGCACTGGCCCGCTAGAGCTGACTTAAATTTTCAAGTATTTTGAAAGACAGTTAGTAGCATGTTGGTGGCTTAAAATGAGTCATGTTGGGAATACGTACAACATGGAAGTTGGCAAATGGTACAACCAATTCACTCCACTTCAAATCATGCCATTGTAAACATTTATCAGTGCACCATTAGGTTGGACTATGTTCTATAATCCTTACTATTAACAAAATTCTAGGACTGATTTATTTCCTATTTCTTCAGGTATGAACTAGTGACTAATCCAAAGCTAATAAATAATGGAGTTTATATTTCAATATAAGCTTATTTATTAAAAAGTAATCATTTGTACTTTACTTTTATTTCTTATACTGGTAAGGAATAAGTTTTAAAAGTACTGGGCTGCTGGCTGGAGACTCAGGGGTCAGAGGGATTTCTGCTCTCAGAGATCTTCTCATCTAAGTGTCTTCATATTTTTCTCTTTTTTATTATGCTGGAACAAAAAATCAAACAAGTAATAATGTTAAAAATAATTTTATTAAATATTTGACTGAGAACATACAATCTTAGTTAAACATTGTTATGTATTCCAGATATCATATTTCTGGTCTTCAGTTTGAAAACTCATTTGTAAAATAAGAAAATTTGAAATAGATTATATATACGGTATCTTCTGACAGCAAAATGTCTATGATTCTGTGGGTCAAATTGATATGTATGATACCCTGAATATGTCCTCAGAATTCTAACACATTTTGGATCATTTATTAATGATGTCTATGCCTTAATTCTGTATATACTGAGCTAAATTGTCAGTGGTGAAGATATATGTTTAGGTGTAGTTCATTAGGCATCCAATGAACTACAGTCTAGTGTTGCATAAGCATTTAAGTTCTATTCTCTAAGATTACCATTTCTATACTTCTGAAGTTATGTGAATAATATCTAAAAATTTAGATCATTAATCTGTTATATGTGTGTTTAAGTTTGCAATAACCATGCCTACAGAGAAATAAAACCTACAAATCATCCAGGTGAGTCAATCAAAAATAGCTTAGCAAATTTTGTAGTTCCTTGTTTTTTGAAGGTCATTTCCCCAAAACATATACCATAAATTCCATCAAACTATCAGAAGAACAAATTTTTAACTGTTATGTTTACTGTCCATGAGCAAATTAAATTCTCTAGGTATCCTTCTAGAACCAAATTTCTTAGTGGTACAAGAAAAAACCCAATTTTTTAAGTGATTTGTAGATTCAAAACATTTCCTCCATTCTGTTTGTTAATAATTATCTTGGTTCACACACTTTTGTCTGTTTTCAAGTGTGTTTTCCCATACAATTGCATGGTTTGGAAAGAAATATTTTATTTCTAATATTACCATCTTTGAAGTCCAATGTCTTGACAAAATAAAATTCTTTAATGAGGCAAAATAAATGTTAAAGAAAATAATTTGGGGTTGAAATTTGTCTTCATATTAAGTAAATAACCTCAGAGCTACAAGTGCTTGTTAGGTTTGAAATATTGGATTACATTTTAAATGCCGCTCAAAGACTTTAATGTTGCATGTAGTAGAATGAAAATGAGTATTACTATGTGGCCTCATGCATTATTGGCTTATAACACTGGGAAATTAATGACTAAGATCATGACTACTGAGAATTATAGATTTTGATGCTATACAAGTGAAACAGAATTCAGGACCACAATGCATGTTTGTAAGCAACTAGGTAATAGATTGTTCAGGTTGGTATCTCTGCTTTCTTTGCTGTCCAAATCAAGTTAAAACTGGGTTAGTCTTTATATCTGTGAAGAGTCTGATCAATCACATTGGACTACAACATATTCCCCTAGGGAGTCTAAGAAATAGGTCATAGGACCAGTATAGGAGCTATTTTCCAACCCATAATTCCATGCCTCAGGCCAAGAAAACTTCATTAAATGAAAGTCTAGCTGTGAGTAAGTAGAGAAGTTCCTACTAAACCAAGACTGTGGGCATGAGTCAATCAGATCTGTCAAATTTCCTATGTGATCATCTTGCTATCTTGAATAGAGCAATGCCTACATTTGAAAAGCATTGACAATTCCACAAGATTGTAATATTTAAATATCAAAAAATATCCGTAGCTGGGGACATAATTTAGTTTAGTTTGAAAAATATATTTAGAATGCCAACTTTTCAAAGTCTTTTGAGCATATATTGTTTTGAAATGTTTTAAATAATGAAAATAAATTTTAAGAATTATTAGCATAACTTTTTTATGAAGATCTCAAAGCAAAAAAATATTATCCAAGATCTTCATAATTTGTGAATTTTTATCATAGTGTAGGAAGAAAGAAAGTCTTTGTGTTGGGGCTCAGAACGTGATACTTCAAAATGAAGGCCTCAGAAGCAGCCTCAAAAGCAAGTTTCTCTCTGACCATCTCCTGTCCTTTTGTCTCTCTCACCCTTTATTTTCCCCTGAGGCTAGCCATAGAAATTAGAATCCCTCTTCCCCAAAGGTGGGCTGTAGAAACCAGAATCCCTTTTCCACAAACCCAGCCATAAAACCTGAAAATATTGCTCTAACTTTCCCCTGCCTTTCTGTGTAATAACTGGCCAGAAAGAAATTTTCTGTCTTACCTTGTTTAATTGTCATAAGACTCCCATTCCAGAGATGGTCCTGTCCATACCTGGAAGGAAGAAATGCTGTACAGAGAGGCCAAGAAGAATCCAAACAGACAGGCCTTGCTGGATTTCCCCAGTCTGTTAGCATTAGATCATACGTTGTTTTGTCCAGTCGTATTTCTACATGATTGTCCATACTTCACTGAACCTAAGCATAAAAATGGATAATTTTCCTTGGATCTTTGGGTCTTCATTCTGAAGGTTCCCGTGTGACATACAACTATGATCAAATAAATTTGTTATGCTTTTCTTTTCTTAACCTGATTTTTGTTTTAGGGGTGTTGACGTGAACTTTATGATGGGGAGGAAAAAGATCACGCCCTTTCCACCCCTGTATCTGTGAACTTGAGTAACAGTTATTTTGAAATCAGAGAATTTAGTTTAAAAGCATATGTATTTGAGTTTCAGAAAACTACATAATACATTACTTTAGCTATTGAGGCCCAGAGAAAATAGCTTCAATAGATTTTTAAAAATTTGTTAATGCTCTTAAGTTAATAACATTTCAGAGTTGAAAAGCTCTATGCTGTAAATGGTATAGATTGTTTCTGCAACATGGTATTACACTTTTAATTTTATACAGTACACAAAATGTAGAATGATCTCACATTTGGATACACACCAAAAATTGTTTGGGGAAGATATTTACTTTTTTTTTTTTTCTTCTTGTGTATTTTCTTTTTTTCTTTTTCTTTTTTTTTTAATTTTATTTCAGCTCTTCATGGGGATACAAAAGCTCAGGTTATATACATTGTCCGTGTCCCGCCCATCCCCCTGAGTCAGAGCCTATGGCATGTCCATTCTCCAGACAGTGCGCCTGGAATTCACCATGTAGTCATACCTCCATCCCTCCCCCCCCCACCTCCCCGAGTCAGCACCTTCAAGCATGACCATTCCCCAGACGGTGCGCAACGCACTCATCATGCAGGCATATATCCATCCCCTCCCCCCACCCCCTGTCTCAGTCTGATATCCAATTGGTATCCTTCCCCGATGTGCATTTAGGTGATGATCAGGGAAACCAATTTTCTGGTGAGTATATGTGATGCTTGTTTTTCCATTCTTTGGATACTTCACTTAATATAATGGGTTCCAACTCTCTCCAGGAGAACCAAAGAGATGTCGTATCATCGTTATTTCTTATAGCTGAGTAATACTCCATGGTATACATATACCACAGTTTACTAATCCATTCGTGGATTGATGAGCACTTGGGTTGTTTCCACATCTTTGCGATTGTGAATTGTGCTGCTATAAACATTCGGGTACAGGTGTCTTTGTTATAGAATGACTTTTGTTCTTCTGGGTAGATGCCCAATAATGGGATTGCTGGATCGAATGGTAGGTCTACTTGAATCTGTTTAAGGTATCTCCATAATGCTTTCCACAGGGGTTGCACTAGTTTGCAGTCCCACCAGCAGTGTCTGAGTGTTCCTGTCTCTCCGCACCCACGCCAACATGTGCTGTTTTGGGACTTTTTGATAAAGGGCATTCTCACTGGAGTTAAGTGGTATCTCATTGTGGTTTTGATTTGCATTTCCCTGATGATTAGGGATGTTGAGCATTTTTTCATATGTTTGTTAGCCATTCTTATATCTTCTTTTGAAAAATTTCTATTCATGTCATTTGCCCACTTTTTGATAGGATTGTTTGATTTTTTTCTTGCTGATTTTCCTGAGTTCTAAATAGATTCTTGTTATCAGTCTTTTATCTGATGTGTAGTATGTGAAAATTTTTTCCCATTCTGTAGGCTATCTGTTTATTTTCATGACTGTTTCTTTGGCTGTGCAGAAGCTTTTTAATTTAATCAGGTCCCATTCATTTATTTTTGTTGTTGCTGCGATTGCCTTAGGGGTTTTCTTCATAAATTCTTTGCCTGGACCAATGTCTGTAAGAGTCTTTCCTACATTTTCTTCTAGAATTCTAATCGTTTCCCATTTAAGGTTTAAATCTATTATCCACCGTGATTTGATTTTTGTGAGAGGTGAAATCTGTGGGTCCTGTTTCAGTCTTCTACTGGATAGCCACATGTAGAAGACTGATATTTACTTTTGTAAATTTGGTAGGTAAGTATGCATTGCTTTTCTAAGGCGAATTGCAGTTTTTTAAAAAATCTAAATCTTTAATTTGGAGAGTGAATATATATTGTCAGGAAGTGTCTTCCACTCATTCAGGTATATGTACTGTTGAAAGCACTTTAAGTCCATTTCAAACTTTCCAAGGAATTCTTTTTTAATAATTTAATTTGATCCCCACATTAAATCATATTAATCATATCAAAAATGTAGGAATGGTGTCTGATTTAAATAAAAATCGCTCTTGGATGTTTAATCAAATTTTGTCTTCCTTAACCCTTCCTCCAAAACCAAATCAAAGTAGGCAGTAAAATAGGCAGCCCACTTCTTGTGGTGTGTAATGTCATCCACTGCCGATCCCTAGAACATTTACACTGCGGATCAAATCATTGCTCAGTGTTAAATTCTGGCCAGCTTGATTCTTTTTTTTCTTTTCTTCAAGAACAAATCTACGTTTTTTTCAAATGTTATATATTTATTTTTATTAACCCTTTATTTGTTTATCTATTCATTTTTTGAACTTAAATTTATCTCCCTCCTTTCCCTCCTGCCCTCTTTTTTGTTGCTGTTGTTGTTAATTGATGAGACATCACTATTCCCTCTGCTGTTTTCCAAGAAGAAAAGGAAGTCATTAACATACTCTAATTTCCATAGAAACAAGTATTGCCCACTGGTGATGGCTGATCATGTATTTGCTTATAAGGTAACTTTTATCTATGTCCTTAAAGAGTTAGCTTAGGATATTTATCTCTCTTTAGAAGGAACCCTTTTTAGTACTTTAGGTGTTCAGATCTTGTAATGATATGAAATAGCTAAAGAAAGTCTTCAATAGAGTCAGATGCTGCCATTCGCATGGATCAAATTTATCAGTATAGTTGATAATATGAGATTAACATAAACTCTTATTTAAATTAGGTGGTCAATTGGATATAAATTCCAGCGTATGCTTTGTAACGTTAAATGTGTTAAATTCTTAATTTAATTTGGTTGATATGGGACCTATCTTAACCATGTAATAATTTTCAGAAAATGACCTATGGGATGAGGATGGCAATTAAATCCAAACTAAGGATACAGAACTGATCTAAAATATATGGCCATTCTTTTGGTAGATTCATTAGATATATAATATAGTTGCCATATGTTATTTTCACCAAGGAAATGACCCAAATGACATTTTGATATTTAATTATAATATGATATGGTCTTGTTTATAAAAAGTTATATTTTGACTCCAAGTAATATTTTATTTAATAAGTGAGTTAACTGTGCAGGTTAATACACATATTGCACAAGGGCACGATAATGAAACTAAAAATTAGCTCAGGGAAAAATTGTCATGAAATATTTATAAAGTGCTAAGAGCAAAGATTACTTGTGTATTTACTATGCCTAATGTCAATGTTTCAAAGACATCTTTCATATCCATTTTCTTTTGTAATTTAACTCTTTATTGGTAAGAACTAGTATTTAAATTCATAAGTCAACATTTACCAGGATTATTGTGGTTAATTTTCATATTGTTCTTTAAAGCTTAACAAAAAAAGAAATTAAGCTTTTTCAAAGACTCATTTGTCACTATGTCATATCTGTTGCCACCAATTTAATGATTATTCTTTTTAATAAGGAAAAGCTATACAAATTTTCTCTCTCTCATATTTCCTCATCAAAAGTTTCAGCACTGTTAATTGTTTTGCCAAAGAATTTATATTTTAAATAAGTAGGTACAACATTTCTTTCTTCTAAAAACCATAGCAAGACAAAACTGAAAGTGATTTTGTCTAGTTTACTGCTGAGAAAAAAATACACAGTCAAACAGTTATTTGACAATCTCTAGTTTAATAGTCATAAGCCTATGTGAATAATAGATATTCTAAAATAATTATCATTTCTATTTTCATCTTATCAAATGTGTTCAGTATCTGCTTGCCATTGACATGATGCCTTTTGTCAAAAAAGAAAAATAAAATGTGTTTCATATTCAATATTAATTTATTTTTAATACATGAGAAAGCTGTTTACAAGTTTTAGTGTACATAACAATAACTGGGGTGTTTGTTTTTTTAAAAACACGTTTTTATAGCCCACCAGCCACTATCTGACTCATTAGATATTGGGTGGGGAGACCTAAGATGTGCATTTAACCAGCACTTCAGGTGGTTCTGATGAAGAAGAACTTTAGAGCACATGTGACAATATAAGGTTCAAACAATAAAACATGATTTTAGAACCAAAAAGCAAACAGAAAAAATATTTTGTGTTCTCTGATACTGCTCTCTGATTACTGTTCATTAGAAATCATCAAGAGTTTCCCATTGCCTTTACAGATCATAATGCTCATGAGCTATACCCTTCTTCCTCCATTTTATTGACTTTGGTTTTGTTATCAGTGAGAATATTAATTATATTACTTCAGGCAACCATTATCAGCACCTTTAAGTTTCTCATCCCTGTTTTCCTCAATTCAGGAGAGGTCACCAAATGAAACAATAGGTTTGAATGGGAACGCAGTACCCTAAATATTATTTTTTAATATGGGCTGACTGTATCTGACCAAAAAAGGTTCTGAGTAACAATCTTATCTTCTGCTGCTTGATATACAGAAATATTGGCTTTTTCATCTCTTTGAGTCTCCTGATTCTCAGTAATTTAGATTACAGGCTACAGACAGAGAGAACCTTGCTTATACCTTTGTTTGCAAACTGGCAGATTCTTTCCTGAGCTTAACTTTTTCTTATAGGAATTTGCTGGAAGTAGCAAGGAACTGAATTCTGTGTTTTTCCAGCCTGTTCCCCTACAGCTAACAAGTTCAAAGGCATTTGTTGTGACTCTTAATTATCACTGGGTATAGTTAGTTCATCAGATATTTTTCCACAGAACAAGTATCATAGCATATCAGCATATGATCCACCCTTTCTTCTGCCTGCTATACAACATCAAGACAATGCCACATATTTTAAACTTTTATTGCTGCAAAACTATACTTCTAGGCTATACTACTGAAACAAAAGATCCATATTCAGTGGCTTGAATGGCATGGGAGTTTAACTCACATAAAACAGTATAAAAGTGAACTGTCCAGGGTTGGTGAAAATGATCTGCTCCGTGAAAACATTTAGGGATCCAGATTCCTTTCATTCTGCTGTACCATCTCCACATATTCTGTTCTTGATCATATTATTAATGTAAACTTGCATCTATATCCATCTTTCAGACAAGAAGAAGGTGAATAAGGAATTCCAGGGTGATGATCCAGATCTTGCTAATTTAATTTCTTTGCATATACCACTGGTCCAGAATGACTATATGGACACATATACACTAAAAAATACTAAGAAATATATCTTTCTGACTTATTATCTTTTAAGTAAAACTTGGGAGTTCTATTACTAAAGGGAATAAAGGGGAAATAAATGCAAGAGGATAATTAGTACTCAATGACAAAAAAATGGTAGTCATGAAAGATAATGAAAAAGTGCTATTTGCTATGCAAATGCTAGGTTTTAAAAAAATTATACTATTCATGTGGATGAAATACTTTTTTAAGATCAGATCCATTTTCATTGTGCAATGTACTTCTTAAAGAAACTACAGTGGTTTGCCTTTAGCATTTCCTATTCCATCAAATACAGGGTCTTCTGAGCAGCTTTCTAGCTCTCCAATAATGGCTTTGCTAGTTGTCTATCTTTATCTCTGAAATAACTTTATTAAGGTCTCTAAGTAACATTCACCCATTTCTCCCTTTGTGTTCTTAACCAAAATTTTTTCTAATATCTCGACTCATTCATCTTCATCATCTTCAAAACCTGATTTAAAATTTGCCTTCAGAAGGTACTTGATTAACCTTGCATAATTTGTCATTTCTTACATTATCACTTTTTACTATGTTAATTTGCACTTACCTTTAATAATTTTATCACATTTCAATTTTATATGCGGCCACCTAGACTGTAAGCTTTTCAGGGACAAGGATAAAGTGGGTTTTTTTGAACACGTCTATAACATAAAGAAATGATGTACATTTCCTTTTTAAAAATGTCCCTCCTATGAGAAAAACAATAAATTTATGCAAAAAAGGACAGTGTTTGGTGATAAGAGTACCCTTCCTAGATCTGCCATTTATCTAGCTGTGCTATCCAGGGCAAATAATTTGATTTTTGTGTTGCAATTGCTGTTATTCTAATGATAAAGTCTAATGTCTCTGTCATCAGTGAAGTTTCTTAAAGTTAACTTTTGGGACAATGTCATACTAATTACTCAGTATTATCATTTAGAATGCTTAATAATATCCTGTTTCTATTTAAAAGTTTATATTATTGGTAAGTATTTTACATGCATTTGTTTATCATGATTAAGACAGCACTGGTATGAATATCAACAAATACTACTATCAGTACACTAACTTCTAATGATAATGCACAACTGCTTTCTCTATATACCTTTAGAACTATATTTAAAAAATACAATTCACACATTAGTTCTACTTAAGAATAATTTTTAATTTTTTTCTTATGCAAAATCATCTGATTAAACAAATAGATCATGAACTCTGACATAAGTCCCAACAATCTTAGAATTTGTAAAATCAAATGTGAATCAATTCCACTCATAGTTTATACTGACTCAGCACTTGATGCTGAATAATTAATGTAAAATGATATGTTAAGGTTTATTTGATCTCTAATGTCCCCTTCAGCAATAGCATTCTATGATTCATACTACAAAAGCAAATGTTTCTTTATATTTCTAAATATTAGTACTATATATTCGCATTATGATTTTTTCTAGTAGATTAACGCAAGCCTATAATGTAAAGTACTATGCATCTTTTAAATTCAATATCTCTTATGTTTCAGATGAATCTTTTCAAATACATCTTAGACATAAAGTTTTGGATCTTAGTGAGCCTTCTAGAAATAATAAAAATCACTAGCCATCCTGTAAATAAGATTAAGTACTTCAGATAATAGATATTTCATTTTCTGTTTTAATGTCTTGAATGCACAGTAGTTCTTTGTATATGATGACATTTAAATAGTGAGATAATAACAGGAAATACTAATGTTTGTGCTTTTCCCTTCTACTTTTTTATAAGGAACACATTCTTAGAAGTCAAATTTACATGCCTTTCATGTATGTTCTCAGAGGTTCTATGTTTTCCCACCAAACTTTTTGGTGACTGATACCAATAATAAAATTAGGTTTTTTTAATGCCAGGAATTAATATCTTACACAGAGTAAAACAAAGTTAAAAAAAATAAGGAATTGTATTTTAATTGATTTATATCAAGAAACCTGAATCAAATGGTTAAATAATTGCTAAAATACATCAACCTAGCACTAACCTATATTAGAAGCATGGTCCTTCATATGTCCTTTAGTTCTCCAAAAAATTCCACATTTTTACTAAGTTAATTGGGATTGGGTTCTGTCACCTGTAATGAAAGAAGAAAGAATATTTTTATAACTACTCCAAGAATATTTTTACAACTTTCAAATAGAAGTATAAAAGATAGGTGGAGAAGCCCTAAAGCAAATAGTGGGCAAACCCACTATTTGCTACCCACTAAGGTAGATGAAGATTTCTCAAAACTCCTACCAAGATATGACTTATATTTATTCTAGATTGAATTAAAGAAATGAGCTCTCACTCAGGGATAGGATAGAGGGAACAATCTCTTGGGGAAGATAATATTTTAAGAATGCTGCACTTTTAATTTTCATACAGGTGGCTAGCACTGCATAGAGGCAGGAATATAAGACTATTTGACAAAAAATCATACACTATGTTAATACTGATGAAGTTATCAAAGTTCTTTATAATAACTATGATTAAAATATTCAAAAAGCTAGGAAAATAAATGGAGAAAGGTAAAAAATGGAGAATATCACTGGACAACTTGAATCTGAAATCAAATGGAAATTCTAGACCTAAACAATATAGTAACTAATAATATTACTAAAATTACTAAAAGCAAACTACATGCAGGATAAGACTAGATTGGCATAATGAAAGACGTATCACTATAAGTGGCATATCTGAAATTCTGGGAATAATACAAATACATAAAGTAGATTAGGAGTAATATAGAGAGCTGGACATGCTGGCTCATGCCCATAGTTCTAGCTGCTTGGGAGGCTGAGGTGGGAGGATTGCTTGATCTTAGGAGCTTGAGGCTACAGTAAGTTACAATCCCACTACCACTGCACTCTGCACTCCAGCCTGAGCAACAGAGTGAGACCCTTGTCTCTAAAAAAACAAAAAAAATGAAAAAAGAGTAATGTGGGAAACAGTGAAAACACATATATTTTATGTCATAGTGAAAAGAAAAGGAGAGAGAAAATGGGCTAGAAGTAACATTAAATGTCTGAAAATTGTCCAGAACTGTTGAAAGACATGAACCCACAGATTCAGGAAGACCTACAGATCATCTGCAGCATGAAAAAAAAATCACCCTAGGCACATCATAATAATATTGCCAAAAAACAAAAAAGAGAAAACCAAGAAGCCAGATGAAAAACAGAGACTTACTTTCAAGGGAGAAAAAATAACATCAGCTGATGATTTGTCAAAGTAACGTATGAAATCTAGAACACAGGATAATTGCACTAAATTTTGAAAGACAATATCAGTTACATTTGAATTCTACTTTCAGTGAAAATAATCTTTAAAAGTGAAGATAGTGGTCATGTTTATGATTAGGATGTAGATAGAAAATTGTGAGTAACCATCAATTGCACTCTAACACAGAGGAAAAGCTGGAAAAGCTACGCCACCATAGTTTTCTCAAATATATCAGAAAGCCAAGGACAAAAAAAATCCAAATTAACTAAAAGGTAGAATATGCAACCCCTTTCTAGGAGTTAGAAATTACAATTGCTTGCATCCTTGGTGAAGTAGCAGGAGGAAGAAAATGGTCAGAGAACAAGGTAGGGAGAAAACAGTTAAAAATTGTAACACTTTTTGGTTGAGTGTGGCCTGGTTTAATGTATCCCAAGGACCTCTAGCCACAGAGCAAGATTGCATTAACTGCCATTTATTATATTCAAGACTTCACAGAGTACTCAGGAATAATATTAATAATAACAAAAGGGAAGGGGCAGGGTAGGAGAACTGAGAGAAAAATCTCTCTGAGGAATTCAGGGCACTCATCAAATGCAAGACAGTTGATGATATGGTAGTAATGCTGAGATGTGACGTTGGAAGCTATTTCTTTCTGTGTAGAATTTTCTTCATAGCCTTATTTTATTTTAATATATGTGTGTGAATTATATTCATAAAATAACCATTACTTTAAAGAAAGATATCTAGCACTATCATGAACTTCAAAGTATACTATGTTTTTCTATGCAGGTTGACACATGATTGGCCAACTTTCGTTTGAACTTGGTGTGCAAACAAAGTTATTCTTTTAATGATTTGAGTTTTTGAGAAAGATTTTTTAGGTCAGAATTTTCCCCCTAATTGAACCTCCTTTTTTTCATTTTGAAAATTACATACCAGTTTATAGGGAATGCTAAGAAATGGCTTTTTGTATGTTCGAGGCTGACTAAAACATCTGTTTCTTTCATTTTACTTACTTGTCCAATTTTGACTATTGAAATAGAGGTTCTTAAATTGGTTATAATTCTTTATAAAGAATGCCTTCCATTTAGACTGAAATAATATTTTCATAATAATTCTTAAAACTCCTTTGCATTCTTTTATTCATTTATACATCCACTTGAATCTACAGTAATTTGTTTGAATATATACTATTGTATAAGCCTTTGTTCTAGAGGAGCACTGCTGGGTACATTGCTGTCTCAGGTTTGTAGATAAAATAGTACTGAGTTTCCTAAGATTCAAGAGATGTTGGAATGATGAGCTAAAATATTCTACAGAGACAGTAGAAAGCTCTATATTATCATTTGATTATTGGATCATCATCTATTTTATCATTCCAGTGTCTGTTTAAGGTGAAAGCAAATTGTGAATGTGTTAAAAAGCAATGTTGAACATTGTTAAAAGAAAAACTTTGAACAAATTAAATTTAATAGGGGTTAACTGAGCAAAGAACAATTTGAGAATCAGGTAGCCCCCAGAGCCAGAGTAGGTTCAGATGGACTCTGGGGCTGCCACATGTTCAGATAAAGTTAATGGACAGAAAAGGGAAAGTGACCTACAGAAAATAGAAACGAGGTAGAGAAACAGCTGGATTGGTTATAGCAGGGCATTTGCCATATTTGAACATGGTTTGAACAGTTGGCCACCTGTGATTGGCTGAGACTCGGCTGCTGATTACAAGATTAGGTTACAGTCTGCTTACATATCCAGTTAGCTTACAGTTTAGTATGTATGGAGAAACTTTTAGGCCAAACTTAAAATATATAAAGAGGCAGCTTTAGGCTAATTTTAATTTAATGACATATACAGCTTTCATATATGAATATAATTTAATTTCAATACCCATCTATGAGATAGATATTACCTCTATTTTCTGATTAAGTAAACTTAATCCCATGGTTAAATAACTAGCTTAAGATCACATAGAAACTCTAGTTTCTCTGACAGCAAAGCCCATAGTCTTTCTGTTACATTGTATTTCTGCCTTTCCTGTTCTAAACTGACTAATTTCACCCAAGTCTACTAGGTGTATTTTTAGTAATATTAAATGGCTTATTCGCCAAATGTAATGTAATACTTAGATCAAAAATCAAGGAGAATTTATAGTAAATATAGACTGTGCTGTGCCAGCCTAAAAGAGGTACTTACTACACATGTCTGCCTCTGAACATTGCCCAAAGTGAAAGTGTACCTTATTCTGACATCAATGTGCATAATAATAACAAGGCTAAGAATAAGGGTTGTCGGGGGTCTCCTGAATTGATGGGAAATTAATTCACTTTATATTCTGAAGTAATAGGCACTCGTTCCTCTTAATAATGACTCTTCAGAATTTATTAAACTAACAAGTCCATAATGATTGACAGTGTTGACTACCGAACACAGCACTCTTTTTACTACCGTTTCATTTGTTCTCCTATTTTTGCCTCAGCAGAAGTTCTATTTCATTGTGTCTGTCTTCTGAAGAGGACAAAGAATATTTTTACAACATATGTTCTTTCTCCACAAAGAAAAAGTTTAGAGCAGAAACGCTAACAATATTATCAATATTTTATTAAATACTTGTATTTTTCTCTTTGATTATAGGTTCAGCATTTAGAATCTATAATCAGAATCAAATGATGAATTGGCTGTGACGTATTTGGTCCACAAATGTCAGTAAGGGTGTGTTGGGGGATACATTCCCATGTTATTAATTGTGCACTGATTCAGCTTTGGTAGCCGGTATTTCGGTTGGCAGGGAAAGAACAAATCAACTCAGTTCTAACCTAACAGACACAATCTCATTTCCTTCAACACTGGGATAAGACTCATTAATTTTAATAAAAACCCTTTTGTTCACCTCATGAAATGTTTCTAGTTTCTGTCATATTTTGAATCCATTTAGATTTGTGATCTTAGGCTTCCTACCTCTGATAATTCATACAAGAACATCTTTCTTACCAGTATCTTTGTTTCATCATTAATGAATAACATCAAATCTGAGAAACATGCATTTACTATGTGTTCGAACATCTATTTGAAAATCTCATCTTTTAAAGCCAAAGGTGGAATATTTTTGCACATCTCAGTCCTCCAGAGGCTCTGTTCTATGTCTCTAGTATGCTGACAAGGGAACATTCTGCCAAGCAAACTTAATTTCCTTTCTTCCAAAATAACTCTAAATGTTTGCATTATTCTTTTCACATTTTCATACTGAGTTACTCCAGAGAAAAGGGATAAAGGGTTAAGGACACTGCTCAATAATATGCCTTATTGCAAAAACTTTTTACTATAATGTTTATACTATTGAAATAATTGTAATATAACTGCATTTAGAGTAGCATAATGATCATAATTCATATTGCCTGAATTCAAATCTTAGCTTTGCCACTTAGAGCTGTGTGACCTTGGGAGAGTTAATGAATCCTTCTGTGTCTCAGTATTCTCATCCATAATGCAGATGTTAATTGCATTATCTCTGTTGTGGGGATGAAATGTGTTAATAAATATGAAGAGGTACAGAGCTTAGAAGACTCTCTGGCATATATTTAGAGTTCAAGAAATAGTAGCCATTTTTATTATTGTTGTTGATGCTACTGCTCTTGTTTTACTTGGGCACTAAATATTCAGATACCATGAGTTGATAAGAGGAAATCCTTAAAAGTGTGTAGAAAACCATTAGAGTCATCTATAAAAATATTCATCATTTTAACATAGAGATGAAGCAGATCTTTGCAGATGTTTGTTTTCCACTCTACTTATAAATTTTCCAGTGGTAATATAATGCCCATCTTTTCTCTACATATTCCTTTATGCAACTTAAATGTGCACAAGAAAGTATTGGAGCCTCAAGATTTTACTATGTGCATTTCAACAATCTCGAGTATGCCTGAGAAAATTTTCAAAATTATATTTTGGCAAATTTCATGATCCTCATCTCATTCAGGACTTCAGGGGTCTTGCAGAAGGAAGATTTTCTTCTATTGATAGAGTATTCTTTCTCCTTGACAAGTTGGGAAAATATATATATGTGTGTGTTTCATATTAATGTCTATAATTTTCACTATTTTCTAATTTCAAATTTTTATGATATTTAATACTCCCAAAAAGCCATATGTAGAATTTAAGTAGCTTTCTCCAGAGTATTCAGTTGTAATGCCAGAAAAAGAGAGAACATTGCTTCATATGGCTCACTGGGGGAAGAGTAGCACCAATTGGTGGACATTTCAATATTGTCTTTCTGACAGTAAAATGTAAAATAAAGTACGAAGTGATATAAGCTCTGAGGTTTTCAAATATTTGCTAAAGGTGTGCAGAGGAAGTAAAGGGTAGGAGCATATAACTTCTAAACTTCAAAGTTTCCTCTCCCTTTTTATATTCAAAAGTACCTGTTGCACCCAAATATATAGAAAGCTACTTGAATATATTTTGTTTTCCCTCCCATCAAAGGATTTTGTGATATCCTTTGAGATAACAAACTAATCTTGGTGTTACTTAACCATTGTTGAAAATCACTGGGCAATGGAGATTTAGCTAAAAGGAGTAAAATTAAAGTTTTTTTTTTTTTTTTGAGGCTTTCACTCTGTTGCCCCGGGTAGAGTGCAGTGTCATCATCAATCATCATAGCTCACTGTAACCTCAAACTCCTGGGCTCAAGCAGTCCTCCTCCCTCAGCCTCCCAAGTAGCTGAGACTACAAGCAGGTGCATGCCACCATGCCCCACTCATTTTTATAATTTTAGTAGAGAGGGGGTCTTGCTCTTGCTCAAGCTGGTCTCTAACCCCTGAGCTCAAGTGATTCTACCTCCTTAGCCTCCCAGAGTGCTAGGATTACAGGTGTGAGCCACCATGCCCTACTAAAAGTTCTTATTTTTAAAATTCCCAAATCAAAAACACCTTCCCACTCATGTATTGATGTATCACAAGAATGGAAAAACAAGCACCACATGTACTCACCATCAAATTGGTTTTAACTGCTCAGCACTTAAATGCACATATAGTAATAACATTCATTGAGTGTCGGGCAAATGGGAGGGTGAAGAGGGGCTAGGTATATACACACCTAATCGGTGAGGTGCGCACCGTCTGGGGGATGAACACGCTTGAAGCTCTGACTCGGGTGGGGCAAAGGCAATGTACGTAACCTAAACATTCGTACCCCCATAATATGCTGAAATTTAAAAAATACAAAAAAAGAACATCTCCCCTTTTGTTCTAAGGAAAAACTTTTAGAATTGGGGCAAAATTCTAGCTGTTTTTTAAATTAGTCTTAAAAATGACCCAGGGTACTAACTGTAATTTGTTACAAAGAGTCTCCTCTGTGTCTTTCAAATAAAAGCCATTCAGATTCTAGGATTCTAGATGTTCTTATGTGCCTCTACATTACACTTGTTTTTTATTAATTATCTCATTATTATAGTAATTATTTGTTTGTATATCTTATTTTGTTCACCTGTGAAACTCCAGTACATTATCCAGTAGTCGCTTCATAAATATTTCTTGAATAAATGAAAGAATGTCCTCAGAATGAAGTATACCATTTTACAATCTTCCATTACTGATTTTTGCTGCTTACATCATGCTAGTCTAGACTATTTGAATACTTCTTATTTATAGGTAAGATTATTAGAGTACTTTTAAACATACTTTATAGTCACTTGTACTTAGAAGTAATTTTTCTATCATTCATTACCGTTTAATTAAAAGCTAGAGTGAATAAAATAAAATGGCACTCAGATGTCCTGACATACCCAGATACAGAGGATGAATACATTCAAAGCCAAAAGTGATTTGATACAATTGCATAAGTAAATATTAATTTCCAGATAAATTCACTTTACAGACAAGCAATGACATCCAAGATGGTTGGTTCCACAGAGAAAAAGGAACAATAGGTTGTCAATAAGATTTCAAGTGAACAAGAGTTCCTGACAATTTGGGAGTGATCTAGGAATGTAATTTCAGTAGAAGTGCCGGCCAGATGGACCAGTTACCTGGAAAATTACACAGAAACTCTTCCATCAACTTAATGCTTCTCATTAGTGCTTATATTTTCACACATATAATAATATTTTAAAAGTAATTGAAGTTTGAATAATTTTTTCAGTAGTTGTATATCTTTGTTCTTATCTTAAACTTTATGCTCTTTGTTTGTGTTATAAGTTATAGTTATACAAACCTCATATCTACCATACAAATATGTAGTGCTGAAGAATTTAACTTACTTCTGAGTAAGAACACATTCGAAGACATCCAAAAGTAGTCATTTCTGTATATAAAAGTACTCACTTATAGCAAACACATTTAAACTCAGAGAGAAATTGGTGTGTGTGTATGAGTGAATGCACACAAATCTATCTATTCCTATCTAGAAATGGGAAAGATGGAGAAGTGTTTGAGGACAGTTGCTTTATTCCTGAGGAAACAGTGATAATGTCTTTATAACTTCCTCTTTTCCCATGTTCTGTAAGGATAAGCCATATATCTCAACTATAATACTTGAAATTTGAAAATTTTGCAAGTAGATAAGAGAGAAGATACACTGTTTGTTAAATATGCATGCAAAGATTTTATACTGTTGAATTGGTATGCCTTCTAAGCTGAGGTGTTGTATAAAGGAGAAAAAATATTTAAAAATGGTTCTTTCAAATGATTTCTAGAGCCCACTTGTTAGTCATTTCAAATTTTAAATTTAGTAAGCAAGAGTAAACAGGAATTAATAATTGCAAACTCTTTCTGTCATCACTGCTTAATAGGTGCTGTCCTAAGCATTTTGCATAAATTTTCTCATTAACAATCCTAGGAATAGACACTAGTATCCTTCACATTTTAAGAGTGTAAGATTAAAAAACTCAAGTAAGTTGCCCAAGGTCACACAGCTAATAAGAGTTGAGCCAGGATTCAAACTCAGGGGGTCCGACTTCAGAGGTCATATTCTTAGTAAAATTCTGTGTGTAATTTTTAAAAAGCAAGAAAGCTAGGAGGTACCTTGAGATAAATTATAGAGATCCAGGCTTCTCATGGCTCAAAAATATAATTAAGGGTTTTAGCAGATCTGACTGCAATACACAACTTAGGGGATATTGAACAATCATCACTAGGTGACAAGGACTTTTGTGCATGAAGGTTATTGAGCATATGAGTAAAAATCTCTGAGGCTTTGAGAGACTGAGCTGACACATTTTATATAATTATTGCAGTCACTTGAGTAACTTCTTACTAATTGGCCAAATAGAAGGAGATAGAAAAGACTGAGATGGTTGTGTTCAGCTTTGTAAATAATGGAATAAGTCTTACCAGCATGTATATGAAGTGCAGCTTGTCTGCCAGCAGTTTGGTTGTTATTGTAAAAGAGTGACAGAGAGATGGCATACAAAGAGGAGAAGGAAGCCACACGAATACCACCACTTGCAGAGCTTTACAATTGATTGTCATTAGACATTTGTCATTCAGAGAGAGAGACCAATGTCTTTGAGAGAAAGAATGCTGTCTGACTTCAGAAGAATATATTTTAAGGTAATGACACTTATGCGAGCACTGGGCGAACCTGGAGCCCCTGAAAAGGTTGGTGATACCTATGAAGTCACGACTGAGGACCTCAAATTGAAGTGGTATGAGAGTCTCTGGTACATCTCAGATAACTGTCTATGCTTGAAAGCATCACAAAATCAGTTGTACCTCAAGTCACATTTGTCAAGCAAGATTTACTTTGAGTCTCAGATTATGTAAATCAAAAGATGTATTCTATGTGTCAGAGAAGGCCAAAATTCCTAGATGAAAAGTCATGTAGGGCAGCAGTTCTCAATGGGGGTTAATCTTATCCCTGAGAGGCATTTGACAATGTCTGGAGACATTTTTGACTGTCACAGCGGAGGGAGATGCTACTGGCATCTAGGGGAAAAAGAACAGAGATGCTGCAAACATCCTACAGTGCACAGGACAGCTCCTGGCCATAAAGAATTAAGTGGCCCAAAATGCCAACAGTGTCAAAGGGTGAAAACCTCTGTTCTAAGAATAGAGACTTATTTAGAACAATTTCATCCATGAAGCCTTGATGCCTGGAAGTAACCATTTATTGAGAAGGGACAGTAACTACTGGGATTATGAAAGCTTGTACGTCTGGGTTTTATGACTACACAAGGATAATTTATCTTTAAGAGGATTGAGCAGGGAGTTTTGGATCATTGGGAATTCTAGCTAGGTTAATTGAATACTGGAGTTTTTATGAGAGTTGAGTACCAAGAATAATCAAAATTCTGAAACTTAATATCAATCACTTTGTAAAAATAAAAGAATAACTGTAAGCATATAAATGTCATGTAAATTATTCAAAATTATAATAGAACAATATATATGTGGTTCTCTCAAAAATGTATTTTCAGTACTCATGAGGTATAAGGTAAATTGCAGAGAGAATGTCAAATAGAGTTGTTTTCTTTAAATATTGTTTCTTCACATGTGATATAATAAAAATTTAAATATCACAAATTTCAGTCAATTGCATTATCACAAGGCATTCTTGCTTTCTGCCCTCAACACTGCAGTAGGATGTAATGATAATAATCTTTTTTCCAAAGTTCTGAAAAAAAATCACATGATTTTCCCCAAATTAAAGAATGCTAACCAAAAAGCCCCTTGTGTTTTAATAAAAAATAATTTCCCTTCTTATTTATAGAACGTACTTTGCATTTATTTTTAAACTTGGTGGTAATCATGGCAAAACTCTAATTCTGATCGATATAGTTGATTTCCTAGTCAAATGTCAAACTTTCTTTTTTTCTGAGATTTAAACCTTAAGGAGCATTATTAAGCATCTTTTAATAAATGTATGGCAATTAGTGCTGTTTGTAGTAGAATACATTTGAAAGTGAAAAGGATCTATATTAGATGTTCTGAATTTCGGGGTCTAAAGATAGGCTTTTGGGGTCTCTGACTCCTCTAAAATTAAATGAAAAATGATGTATCTGAATGCAGTTGCCCTCTCCCACTACATGTAGAAACATTCCATAGTTTTCAAAGGATTATGACAGGTATTTAAACTATTGCCCTGGAGGAAGGTTAGAAAGGGCTTAAATCAGTCAGAAAAGTCTTGTTCTCTTTATTTTCTATCTGGAAATACAAAATTAAAACTGTCATATTTCCTTTTGGGGCAGACAACAAGAAAGGTAAAAATATTTTGTTGTTATATGCTCATAAGGAATATCATCTTTCTAAAACCTCAAATTTTCACAGTGTTCAGGATTTGTTTTTTAAACCCAAATCAACAAAAACTATGTTCTTAAAATATTTCTAGTTACTGCTCCCAAAGAATTGAGGGTAAAGACACACACACACACACACACACACACACACACACATTGACCAAATTTTAATAATTCTACATGTAAATGAGTGAAATTGGACCCCTCTCTTAGACCATACACAAAACTCAACTCAAAGTAGATTAAACATAAGACCTGAAACTATAAAACTCCTAGAAGAAAACACAAAGGAAAATGTTCATGACATTGATCTTGGCAATGATTTCATAGGTATAACACCAAACTCACAGGCAACAAAACCAAAAATAGGCAAATGGGACCACATTAAACTAAAATGCTTCCGCAAATCAAAGGAAACAATTGGTAGAATGAAAATGCAACCTATAGAATGGGAGAAAATATTTGCAAACCATGTATCTGATAAGGGATTAATTTCTAAATTATATAAGGATCTCCTACAACTAAATAGCAAAAACAAAACAAAACAAAAACAGCAACAACAAAATAACCTGATTTTAAAAAGGGCAAAGGACTTGGATAGACATTTCCCCAAAGAAAACATATAAATAGCCTACTGGTATATGAAAAGGTGTTCAACATCACTAATCAATAGGGAAATTCAAATTAAAGCCACAATGGGATATCATCTCACACCTGTTAGGATGGCTGTTATCAAACAAAGCAGAAGAAAACACAAATACAAGTATTGATGAAGTTGTGGAAAAATTGGAAAATCCTACATTTTCTTGGTGATGTAAAATGATATAGCTGTTACATAAACCAGTATGAAGGTTCCTAAAAAAAAAAAAAAATAGGATTACCATATGATTTAGCAATTTCACTTCTCAGTATATATCCAAAAGAATTGAAATTAGTATCTTAAAGAGCTATCTGCACTCCCATGTTCATTGAAGGATTATTCAAAGTTGCTAAGAGATATGGAAACAACACAAATATTCATTGATAGATGGATGGATAAAGAAGAGTGGTATATCCATGCACTGGAATATTATTCAGCCTTAAAAAAGAAGAAAATCCTACCATTTGCAACAGTATGGATAAACTTGGATGATATTATGCTAAGTGAAATAAGTCAGTCACAAAAGCTCAAATACTGCATGATTCCATTTGTATGTCAAATTTATATGCTTATAGTTAAATTTACAGAAGCAGAAAACAGAATAGTGGTTGCCAGGAGATGCGGAGAAGGGGTATGGGAATTTGGTTTTTGTGGGTATAAAGTTATAGTTAACCAAGATAAATAATTTCTAGAGCTCTGCTGTACAACATAGTGCCTATAGTTAAACATACAGTATCATGCACTTAAAAATTTGTTAAGGGGGTTGATCTTATGTTAAGTGTTCTTACCACTATGCGCGCACACACACATACACACACACACACACACACACACACACGCAAAGAAAAGGGACACAAGGAAATATTTGGAAGTGATGGATGTGTTTATTATCTTGATTGTGGTGATAATATCACATATGTATGCATATGTCCAAACTCATCAACTTATATACATTAAATATATGCTGTTATTTGAATGTAAGTTGTACCTCAGTAAAGGTATAAAACATCCAATTTTAAAACCAAAGTAGTATAAAAAAAACTTTTTAGGTACAAACCATGGCAATCCAAACACTGCAGTTGTAATCATTTGCAATTAACCTATTGTAGTTTCTATCTCTGTAGCAAATAAATATATATTGATATTATGATTTTTTTGTTTTTATTTTATAATATTGGACTTATTTTCTTTAAATCTTTCTTGTAGTACTCTTTTTGTATTTCTATTATGTTAATCATATCATTGTGTGTTACATTATGCTTAGTTGCAAACATATCTCTTTATTTTATATGAGATTAACCTCTGGAAGTCAGGTATGTTTTGTTGTTCATGTGTTTTCTATCAGAGAACTTTTCAAAATGAAAGTGCTCAAAACTGTTGAATTTGTATACTCTAATAACACTTCAAATTTGGTCAAAATGGTTCTTTGAAAAACAACATAGAACAAAAAATACAGTTTGTTAGATATTAAGAAGGGTTTACTCTGCTCACGGGGTAAGTTCATGTTCCCATTTGGAGAAATAATTCAGATCTTTAAGTATGTGGTCTAGTAATACACAGAAAGAAGATGTTGAGTTTCAAATTAAGGACTCCTTCCATTTGGTTAACTTTCAGCTCAAACATGAAGATACATAGAAAAAGGAAACATTGTGACAAATATCAGATTTAAAATGGTATAAATTACTTTGTTACTTAGAAAAATTTTACTTCATCTGATCCAGACTGGCTATATTTGGAAAAGTGATCGATTCTATTCCAGTTTGCTTTTTTATTACCTCTGCCCCTCTCTTTACAGTGATAATTGTGGGCTGCAAACACAAGAGTCAAAATATGCAGATATTGCAGACCAGTGAGTAAATTAAGGACATGCCCATGAGACAATTTTGCTTTCTTATGACATGTATTTTTTATTATAATGTGTAAAATTGAGACTACAAAACTGAAAACCAAATCTCAGTGTAAATTTATTTTCCTATGTGTAAACCTTTACTGGCAAAAACAAAGATTCACCATTCAAAGTGTCAGTGAGCCAACTGCAGATTTACAGAACATTCTCAACTTGACTACAGAGAACTAAATCAAAAACAAACTTCCATAATTCTTCAGTAACTATTCTACAGCTTTCCCAGATGCTGTAGCTTATTAACAGGTGTTACATTACCCTAGCCAGCTGTCAATACCTTCTATCACCACGGTGGATGAAAAATATATATAGAAATACAACAAATATATTCCCCTGATATCCTTCTCCATTACATTTTCAAGTTAGATAATGTCAACTTTGCTTATCCATCATCTTCATTCTGATTCATTATTCAAAGCAAAGATGTTCAAAATTCACATTTTTTTAAAAGTTTATTTCTTCAATCTTTGTTATCATTGATAAAAACTAACAAACTGAAGTTTAAGATAATTAGAAATATGTTCATTGCTATGCAAACACAAACTTTTAATGAGTTTTTCCACAAGTTAAATTATGGGGAAAAGTACCATGAAATTGCATTTATTTTCACAATGTGGTTCCTCTTTTAGTTATACACTTTTCTTGATCCCTGTGTCCTTTAGAAGACTATAAGTCAACTATACTTCTTGCTTTTCTCTTTTGTGAATTCTCTAAACAGAATATCTTTGACATAGATATACTAAAAAATAATTAAATTTAGAACTCTGATATATTCTTTGCTTCTCAAGTAAGTCATGTGTACCTTTCCAAATTCCTTACTTGACAGTTAATACACATGTTTTTATTCCTACTCAGCTGATCAAATTTTCCCCCAACCATGTCTTTAAATTCGTGTCTCCCACCTGAATACACTTGAAAGTGATTCTTGGAAGTGGTGACTTCATATCAAAGTCAATTTCTTTACAAAAATTCTGGCTCATGAGAGTCAAGTTCTGTGTGACTAGTCACTCACACAGCACAGAGGTTCGACAATAAAACCTGAATAGAATACATCCCAGGGAACAACCTTCTTAACAAATAAGCCAGTCTACTTCCAAGGTCAAGTGTTTTTCAGAATCAGACTTTTTCTCTGAGGGGCTTTATTATATCAGACAGTTTCCAAAGGGAATAAAAATAGTCTTTTAAGTATTTTGACCTGTCTCTCATTCTCCCTCCATCTGATAATCAGTTATTAGAGATTTATGTAATCATATGTCTGGAAGGGATTTAAAAGTGCTTTATCCTTTTTGTTGTATTTTTTCACAGGTGCTTGAGAAATAAGCAGTCTCTCAGATGACAATTTATGTCCTTTCTAGGTTAAAAAAAAAAAAAGAAAGAAACCCATAATATATTCATATCCTTCCCAATACAAGGGGGTTTCAGGTTTTGAAATACAGTATTTGAAATGAGAGAAAATTTTGCAATCCTCCTCTTCCATTTTAGTCAGGTAAAAAATGACATCTTATATTAAATGATTGATTTGATTTTCTCTAGGCATAACTGCATAGATTTAACTTCCTTTATTTAATGAAGTAGCAAGGAGTTTAATAATCTCTTATACATAGAAAATTTTTTTGAATTTTTTTTTTTACTTTTATTCTTTTAAAAAAGCAATGTTAGATAAATATTGTTAACCCCATATATCTTGGTATTAAGACCAAGATGTTGAAAAAACTTGTCAAGGTCTCGAGGAAAACCACTTGCAATAGGGCCTTTACGTATAGGTTAATTGCAATTATCTAATTTTTAATCACATACTTGTGTCACCAATGGAACTCTATAGCCTGGACTAGTAAAGAGAGAGTACAGGAATAAAACTAAAGTTACATTGGCACTTTCAGACACTGGCTTAGAGAAAGTTATGGAGTTCAGAGTCATGGAATAAATGAGATGTAAATAATAATACTAAATATATTTGTTCTATTAGAAGCACCAAATCTGAGAATCATACTTCAGCTGTACTTTCTCCCAAGCTTTAATTTTTTTGTTTTTTTTGAGACAGAGTCTCACTCTGTTCCCCGGGCTAGAGTGAATGCCGTGGTGTCAGCCTACCTAGCTCACAGCAACCTCAAACTCCTGGGCTTAAGCGATCCTACTGCCTCAGCCTCCCAAGTAGCTGGGACTACAGGCATGCGCCACCATGCCCAGCTAATTTTTTCTATATATATTTTTTTAGCTGTCCATATAGTTTCTTTCTATTTTTAGTAGAGACGGGGTCTCGCTCTTGCTCAGGCTGGTCTCGAACTCCTGAGCTCACACAATCTGCCCGCCTTGGCCTCCCAAATGCTAGGATTACAGGCGTGAGCCACCGCATCCGGCCCCAAGCTTTAATTTTCACCCTTTTCCTAATAATCAACATCTGTTTACACTAAATAAACCTCACTATTTATATACTATTGTCACTATATTTTCCTAGTTATCATTGTTAAATGCTAAGGAAAAAGTACTAAAATTTTACATACTAACATAAAAATATTCTGCAGTCATTTCTTAAATGAAAGATTTCAAAATGGGATCATCATTTCAGCTAGTTAAAATCAGGCCTGTATCAAGACAGAGTATATAAACTGATATGTCTCAAAGGAAATTCATATAAATTTATCTGAAAAGAACCTAGAAAATGAATTATTCCAAATATGCTATGTGCATATTAAATGTTACTACAGGGCTAGAGTCTTTCATTAAACTATGACACTTTTGGGTATTATCCTAATTTCTAACAATGTTTTTTCTACATGTATTAAGTGTGATGTATACTAATCAATTAAAAACATTAACAGTTTTCCTAATAAATAGCTATTTATTATGCTTGCTTATTTAAAAATGATTGTATTATGAAACACACTATATATATTCTGTATATAACTTCATGTTTTTAAAGCATTTTAAGCATATTTAAAGCATATTTTAAGCATTTATCTCATAGTCCTTTATATGCCTTATTATAATATGATATAGCCTGACTTAGGCTGTCAGTGGGGCATTCAAATGGAAAATGCACAAGTTTCTTCAGACTGAGATTCCAAAAAACGATACTTTTAAGAAGTTAATGTCCTTATAAGAAGAAACATGAGATAGCTTGTTTCCTCTCTGTGCTCTTAACCATATGAAGATACTTTGGGTAGACGGACAACTACAAACAATGAAGAGGGCCTTCAGCAAGAACTCCACCATGCTGGCCCCTGATCTAGAACTTCCAGCCTCCAGAACTGTGATAAATAAATGTTTGTTGTTTAATCCAAGAGGAAAAAACCACCCAAATAACTAAATAAATAAATCAAAACCATTATTACATGAAATCCTTTGTCATGGATAAAATCATACTCAAAACTCAATAACCTCCTCCCTGTCAAAAAAAATCAATGCTCAGGGGGAAAAATTAGGGTTAGATGAGACCAGAATTTTTACCTCAGAGTTATAAAGTGTCCAGTGCATAGATAAAACCTTGTAACCTGATGAAAGTACACTCACTTTTCCCAAAGTGAATGGAATAAAATGTCAGTATTTTACCAGGTATATCAATAAAGGGGAGCAAAGGATGGGATAATTTAAAACCATAATTAATCCAAAAGACATCATATTTAGTTTGCAATAAAATAGATTACCTTTTTTCTTACCTTACTAATCATGTTTTATTAAAGTGAGTTCTGAAACTAATTTACAGTATTTTGGCACATACTCTCTGAGGTGACTCAAAATCATCTAGGTGGCAAGTTGGGAAGCATTTTTAGATCAAATAATTTTTCCCATTATTCTTTAAATTAGAAAAAATTTTATTTATTTAGTAACAATGGCATATTCGGGTTCTGTAATACCTAAAGTTTATACAATTTGAGGGGCCCTCTTTAAGTAAAAGAATACAAATTTACAAATATGCAATTAGGCACAAAAGTGAATCTTGACTGAAAGTGGTCCTATTTGATTGCAGTAAAATACCCAACTGTTGCAAATTTTACAAAATTGTGTGAACATGTTTCTAAAGCCTTTGTAAGAGATCAATGCAAATGAAGTGTCCTCAAACTTAAGCTTCAGTGGCTTTACTGTAAATCTTCCAAAATCTTCAGGCAATCTGAAGTGTACTTCTAGGCCTAAAGATACATGGAGATGAGAATTTGTATGTTGTCCAGCCAGAGGTCAACAAGGAAGTCATGAGACTGTAGAGGATTACAGCAAGAAGAAGAGGTTGCTCACAATTGAATGGGGCCTCTAGCAGGGCACAGAAGCACTGGCTAGCAGCAAGTTATACAAGGAGCAGTGGAGTTGAGCATTGTAGGAGTGAGAGTATGGGGAATACAGCAGCAAGAAGGAATTTGTACTTGTGATCATTTTTAAATAATATGAATGAAAGAGGAAACTAACTCAGTCCCAAAATGCTAAGCAAAATTTCTTCTATTTCTGAATCTTCTGCTGAAAAATTACTTTATGGCAGAGACCAATAGTTTGAAAGGCAGATTAGTGGGAACTGATTAAGTGAGCATACCTTTTTAGTTTTAATGCATACTACTTTCAAATCCTAGCAACGGGGTTAACAAGCAATGCCTCTTTCCAGAGGTATGGTTTATTCTAATAGTGCTGAGTTACATAAACCAGTAGTTTTGAGAATGTTGCAGTCAATAATCTTTTAATCTTATGCTTGCAAAGTTATTAGCTAATTGCTGGGATGTAACTGTGGCTCTTCTTTCTGTCTGTTTCAAACACATGCCATATTCACTATTAAAAAGTAAACTTATTGTCACTGAGGAAGAAAATACACTGAGATTTTATGTGGCACAGAGAACATTCCTCATGTATAATTGTTCATTTAACAACTTTACTAACACACGAATCCATCCAGATCATTCAGAAAAGGGAAGGGTAGTGTACAGCGTATTTAAGAGATCCCTTTTTATTACTTTTGGCCTCCTGTAGTACAGTCAGCCCAGGGAAATTCTACTCCTTGATTACTTGTGCAATCTTTCATTTAAAAATCATTTCTTGGATTTATTTTTTAATGTACATCTCAGTATTGACTTATGTAAGTTATGGAAAATTGGATTAAATATTCCTACTATGAATGGCTTAATAAAAATAAAAAGTATAATATGAATAATAGAAACAGATTTAACTTATCACTTATGTGCTAGCTCCTTACACAATATTTCATTGGATGAAACTCTGCAAGATAGCTGCTGTTATTTACTCCTATTTTAACTGATGTAGAAATTCTATGTTTATGAGATTGAATAACTTATGCAAAGTCATACAATTAAAAATACAAAATTCCTGCACATGTCATGCTCATTATATGCAAAGTGTTGATCTAAGTTATTTATATATTAATAAACTAATGATTATAATAATTCTATGAAGTAAGCAATAATACTATATCTCTTACTAGATGAAGGAACTGAGACACAGAGAGGTTAAATAATTTGACCAGGGTCACATAGCAATTAAGTGGCAGACTCAGGGTTTGTAACAAGCTGGTTAGACTGTAGAGTCCATCCCGTTAGTCACTACACTTAAAATTTGTTTACTGAGAAAGTAATATTAATTCATATTAATTGATCTCAAAATGTCCTAGAACTAGCCAGTCTAAGAAAAGCAACCAATGAAAAGAAAAATGATAATAAGAATGCAGTTCTTTCCTCAACAGGGAACAAATTACAACTCTGTCCTTGCAAGTCATATTGAAAGTGATAAACTTAAGTCTGATTCTAGACCCAAATCAGAATCAAAGGAAGATCTAACTCTGAATAAATAAGATGGGAAAATGTATTTGGTTGAAGTGTCAGATATATCTCAGATATTTGTTTAACATTATATATATTTTTAAAAAGTAATTCATATAATTACAGACTAAAACACAAGTGATCAACTCAATCAATGGAAGAAAAAATTTGAAAAATTCAACACTTAAACATGAAAAAACTACTCAGCTACCTAGGAATATAAGACCCCTCAATCTGATAAAGGGCTTCTACAAAAAGCATATAGTTCACATCATACTTAGTGGTGAAAGAATGAATACTTTCCCCTTAAAATGAAAAAAAAAATAAAAAATCAAGGATGTCCATTATCACTACTTCTATTCAACAAATTTACTGGAGTTTCTAGACAGTGCAACACAGAAGCAAAAAAATGGATGTTATTCAGATTAGAATGGAAGAAAAAAATTTCCTTCATGCTTACAACATGATTATCTATGTAGAAAAGCCTAAGGAAGTTATAAATATCTTAGTAGAACTAATAAATAGTTTTAGGAAAGTCTTAGCACAAAAAATGAATGTACAAAAGTCAATCGTGTAATATATCTATGTATGACCAACCAAAATTTGGGATTTAAATAAAATATACCAAAATACAATCTGTAATATTAATTACATCCAAAATATAAAATATTTAGGAAATGTTGATAAACATGTGCATAACATATAGTGAAAACGGCAAAACATTGCTGAGAGCAATTAAACAAGACCTAAATAAATGTAAAGTTATACTATATTTGATGTAAAAAAAATCTACATTAAGATGTCATTTTTTTCCCATACTGATTTAAATACACCACAATCCTAATCAATATCTAAAAAGGGCTTTTTTTTTTAAAAAAAAAAAGGATTTTGTAGACTAATTTAAAAATTTATATGGAAATGCAAAGAAGCAAAATTCATCAAAACAAATTTGGAAAAAAGAACAATTTTGGAGGACTTACACTATCAGATGTCTATATTTATTGTAAAGTTACTATAGTAAAAACAGTGTGGGATTGGTGTAAAGATAGTCATATAGATCATATGGAACAGAGAGGCCAGAAATAAACACATATGTCTGGCCAATTACATTTTTAAAACGTTTCCAAGTCACTAAGGAAATCATTATCTTTTCCAAAAGAAAGGTACCGGCATAATTGGATAGCTTTATGCAGAAAATGGAATGTCGGAGAGCCTCTCCAGCCATCCACCTGAAGGGCACCGGCCATCATCGTCTAATGTGGCACTTACCTGGATTCCCCTCTTTCTCCTGTTCTTCCTATCTCCTTGTCCTTTCCTCCTCCTCCGCTTCCTCCTCCAAGGACCCCTGAACACTTTAAGGAATAACTCTTGGCAGCTGCACGGCTCACAGTCTCCAAAACTTCATGGGCAGTTTCTCTCACTAGTGCCGATGGAGAACCTAGTAAGGGGAAGGAATCCCCCACAATATCAGAGAAGTCCTTGTAAAGAAGTTCTGCAGCACTTCGGCAGAGACCTGAAAAGGAGTGAGCCCACTACATGAAAAAAATGCAAGCCAAAGTGATCACAACCTAAAAGTCTGCAGAGACAGGAATAACTAGCAATGAAGTGCTTGGAGATGATGACCAGACGGGACATCATCGGCCGTCTAGTGTACGGATGGATGCTTCTGAGGTGAAGAAGATATATATCATCTCAGTTTTAGTTTACTCCCTCCTCAGTCTTCAGCCAAAGGAGGTCTTTAACTTTGAACGGATGTTAGAGGAGCTTTATCTAGATGCCAATCAAACTGAAGGACTACCCAAGGTAAATTTTGACAACCTAAAATACACACTGAAAATGAGTATTTCATAAATTTTCAAACACTTGGCATAATAATAATGTTAATTATATCCTTCATCTATGTAATTGACAAATCATTGAAATTGATATAACTTCCCCCAATATCCTCATTGCCTTCCTTTATTTTTTTTTATTTCTGCATATTATGGAGGTACAAATGTTTAGGTTACGTATGTTGTCTTTACCCCCCACCCCCCAGTCAGAGCTTCAAGCATGTCCATCCCCCAGACGGTGCACATCATACATTTCCTTGCATTACCCAATAGTAAAGAAAATGGAATTCTGTAATGCCTGGTGCACTGATTTCACACAATAAGTTGTCATTGAATTGTGTGACACATTGATATTTGATCCTTCTTTGAATTAAGGCATTTATAGTAAATACCAATCTCTCTAAAGTTACTTTATTTATGGATTCCTTTTAGCTCTAAAGGGGTTATTGGTATTACGTACTTTTCTGGTGCCTGTCATTATGTGGAAGCACACATTACTGCTGCCAGACTGGTTTCAAAGCAGAACATACTTTTTCACTAAAGACTCTATAATTTAATATTGTCTAAGGTGTAAAAGCTAGTGATATATAGCAAGGACTTTTGAGGTATTTTATAATTTAATTGGTCTTTTCTTCTCTTTTTTAGAATTCATTGCAGATTAAAGTAGGCATTATGGTTTCAATAGAACAAAAGAGTTATCTTCAAAACATGTCACAACTGCCTGAGAAAGCTGATAATAAGAAGCTGCTAATAAGGACCTGCTAATAAGCAGCTCAAAAAGTACCTCAAAATAACTCTACCAAGAGTTTCTCCATCCCCCATTCCAACCTGCACACATCAAAGAGGAAGGAATACAGAAGGGAATTGCATATTGATTATTACCTGCGTTTTTGTTGTGGGGATCTTTTGTTGTGCACAGTTTGAGAAGCTTAATATGTACAACAGAGGAAAATAGCTTAAGTGTAATGAAATGTGAGTCCCATTATTAATAGAATGTTTCTATCTTTACCTCATGGGCTATAAGAGCTAGGATAATGCTTTTATTCTTTTCTTCTTCTTCTTCTTCCTTCTTCCTTCTTCCTTCTTCTTCTTCCTTCTTCTTCTTCCTTCCTCTTCTTTTTTTTTTTAAACATAAACCTGAATTTGATTAGACCTTGGTAGACAGACAAACTTGCAGAATCCAGGGTTTGGGAATGCATTACAACTAAAATCACATCTAATAAAGTTGGTTATAAAACTTCTTAGATGGGGTCTAATGATTAAAAAAACCCACTAGATTAAATTGAGTCCTTAGTAGATATTACTTATATTGTGACCCACCAATAACTATTCCCCTCACCATTTTCCTTCAAAAAAATTACATTTGCACTCATTCATAGTCATGTATTTTAGGTGAGTTACACATCCCTTTTGACAAGAAAGGGTTTATGTGACCAATATCTCTTGGAATCAAACCATCATATACTTTTTTTTATTTCAAATAAGATATAGGGGTACAAGTGGTTTTTGGTTACTTGTATAGAGGTGATGTCTGAGCTCTTAGTGTACCCATCACCCGAATAGTGTACATTTTACCCAATAGGCAATTTTTCTTCCCTAACCTCGGTCCCAACCTCTCCCCTTCTGAGTCTCCCAATGTCCACAGTACCACTCTGTATGACCCTGCATATCCATAGCTTAGCTTCCACTTGTAAGTGAGCATATGTGGTATTTGGTTTTTCCATTCCTAAACAGTGGTTCCCAACATTTTTAGCACCAGGGACTGGTTCCACGGAAGACAATTTTTCCATGGACTGTGATGGGGGGATGGTGAGTGATGAGTGGCCATAAATACAGATGAAGTTTTGCTCATTTGCCATTCACTTACTGCCGTTCACTTACGGCCAAGTTCCTAACAGGCCATGGACCGGTACTAGTCCATGGCCTGGGGTTGGGGACCACAGACTTAGGATAATGGTCTTCAGTCCCATCCAAATTGCTGCAAAAGACATTATTTCATTCTTTTTATGGCTGAGTAGTATTCCATAGTGTGTGTGTGTGCACGCCACTTTTTCTTTACCCACTCATTGGTTGATGGGCAGTTAGGTGTGCTGTGATAAACATATGATTGCAGGTGTCTTTTTGATAAAATGACTTCTTTACCTTGTAGTAGATACCCAGTAGTGGGATTGCAGGATCAAATGGTAGACATACTTTTAGTTATTTGAGAAATCTCTATACTGTTTTCCATAGAGGTTGTACTAATTTATTGTTTTTTACTTTTTAGTAATGGACATTCTGACAGGGATGAAGTAGTATCTCATTGTGGTTTTAATTTGCATTTCCCTGATGCTTAGTGATGCTAAGCATTTTTTCATATGATTGTTGGTCATTTGTGTATCTTCTTTTGAAAAATGTCTCTTCGTATCTTTTTGATAGGATTATTTGTTTTTTTCTTGCTGATTTGTTTGAATTCCTTATAGATTCTGGATATTGATTCTTTGTTGGATATATATTTTGTGAATATTTTTCTCTATTCTGTAGATTGTCTATTTACTCTGTTGATATTTCATCATAGACTTCTGACTTGTATGACTAGATGGCAATGCTCATATGACCAATCAGACTCAATTAGAAACAATGGCTTTTGCTTGAAATTTAGGGAAGAGGATTTTCCCCTTACTACCAAAATAGATATAAAAGGATTTGAGACCTATTTTTCCAGGATGATTTCTATATACATATGACCATAGGAATCAAGTATATCGAATATCACAAATATAATATAAGTTGAAAATCCGGATGTTATCTTTTTTGGCACTTTAAATGTTAGATCTGAAGTAACTAAATTTGTTTTTTCTTTCTTCATATTTTAATTGTTATGTGAACATAATAATTGTACATCTTTATAGGGTATGTGTGATGTTTTGATACAGGCATACAATGTGAATTAATCAAATCAGGAAAATTGAGGTATTTATCACCTCAGGCATTTAATATTTATGTTAGGAATATTCCAGTTCCACTATTTTAGTTATTTTAAAGTATACCTTAACTTGCTGATTATAGTCACTTTCTTGTGCTATCAAATATTTTTCATACTAGCTAACTATCTAACTATATTTTTGTATCCATTAACCATCCTCACTTTATTCCGTCTTCCCCACTACCCTTCCCAGCCTCTGGTAACTGTCATTGTACCCTCTCTCTCAATGAGATCAATTGTTGTTAATATTTAGCTCCCACATATCAGTGAGAAGAGGTGAGATTTGTCTTTCTGTGATTGGCTTATTTCACTTAACATAATAGTCTCCAGTTCCATCCATGTTGTTGCAAGTGGGAGGATTTCATTCCTTTTTGTGGCTATATAATATTCCATTGTATGTATGTACCACAATTTCTTTATCCATTCATCCATTGATAAACCGCTGATTTCATATCTCTGCTACTGTGAATAATGCTGCAATAATCATGGGAGTTCAGATACCTCTTTGCCGTACTGAATTCCCATCTTTCCTGGAGCATTTTTTCTGGCCAAACAGGAGTGCTTCAACTGCTCAACTAAAAGGTTATCTACCTGGTCACTCTCAGCCAACCACAGCTAAAGACTTCATCACTGGAGTAACATACATTATACCCATGAAGTAATTTCTCATTATCCATCCCCTCAAAACTACCTCCATCCTTCTGAGTCTTCATTGTCTAATCATTCCATTCTCTACTTCCATGTGTACACAGTATTTAGCTCCTACTTAAGAGGTAAGAACATGCAACATTTATCTGTGTATGAGTTTTTTCACTTAAGATAATGGCCTCTAGTTCCATCCTTGTTGCTGTAAAAGATGTGATTTCATTCTTTCTTATAGTTGAATGGTATTCCACTCTGTATACATACCACTTTTTTTTTATACAATCCTCTATTGATGGACACTTAGGTAGATTTCATATCTTTGCTATGGTAATTAGTGCTGAGATAAACATACAGGTTCAGATATCTTTTTGACAAATAATTTATATTCCTTTGGCCAGATACCCAGTAATGGCAGCTTCTTTAAAATTAAACATAAATGAAAACCCATGATCCATCAATTCCACTTTTAAATATTTACTTAAAGAGAATTTTCTAAACAAGCAAGTCCACAAAAGACTGTACAAGAATGTTTATAGCAGCTTAGTTCAAAATAACCCCAAATTGAAAATAACTTGAATATAGTCATAAGAAGCCTGGATAAACGAATTGTAGTATATTCCCATAATGGCACACCCCTTAGCAATTTAAAAGAACAGGCTACTGATATATGTGGAAATCTAGAAAAAAATCTCAAAAACATAATCAGCCAAGTGCAAAACAGAATATCTTCTATGATTCCATTCATATGAAATTCAAGAACAGGCAAAATTATGTTATGGTTTATAGATGAAAAGCATCAGTTGCCTCTGGGACATGATGAATAGCCAGAAAAGTGTGTGAGCAGTGAGGTGTGGGTGTGTGTTTAAGATCTTCTCTGTGTGGGTGGGGGAGCCCTAATTCAAAAAATTGGCTATTTGCATATTTCAAGCTAACATTGTGAAGTCACTGAACAGAGTCAAGAATGTGTACAACACACCACAATCTAGTATTTCTAACATTCAGAAGCATAAATAACCTCGTAAGCATAAGATAACAGTAAAATGTAGTAAAAGAATTAAGATATAATTTTTATTATATATCATTTTGTTTTTAATATAATATTTAGTTGTAAGTTTATATAATTTAAAAATAACATTATTAAAAATAATTCTTATATTTAATAACTAATTCATAAAATTCCTGAAAATTTATCAATCTGCCTCTTGCAAGTTTTTATAAGGCATCTTCAGCACACCCTTGGAAGAGAGAACTTTTTGAGGTGATGGCAATGTTCCATATCTTGGCAGGGGTGATGGTTTCATGAATGTATATATTTATAAATGTATATATTTGTCAAAGTTTATCAATTCACCACTTAAGGTATGTTCATTTATCATTATGTAAATTTTACTTGAAACAGATATATTATCAACAGTATGTTTTAAGACATAGGTACTTTAGGATCATAAATGCTTACTTTCTCTTGGGTTCCCTGGGTGATTTTATCTGCTTATTTCTAAATTGGTGAATTTTTCCAGATTAGAGTTACAGTCCTTTTAAAAATACTTTATTACTATAAGATATAGATTAAAAATGCTATTTTAATCATTTTTATATGTATAATTTAGTGACAAAATCACATTCACAATGTTGGGCAATGACTATTTCTAAAGCTTTTCATCATCCCCCCTTATCCCAGCCCTAGGTAACTCTAATCTGCTTTTTGTCTCTATGAATTTGCCTTTTAGATACTTCTTAAATGCACCGCAAATACAAACAAGTGATTTATTTATACAATGTAGGGGAGAAAAAAGAAAAAAGTAACTGATTTTCCTCACACATTACAAAGTTTGCAGCTGACATCCCTATAACGAGACAGATTGACAAAAGAAAACCATAACAAATTTACTTAACCAAAGTTTTACATGACACTGGAGCCTTCAGAAATGAAGACCTAAAGACTCAGGAAAAACTGTGTTATTTTTATGCTAAGTCTGATGAAAGAAATGAGTAATGATGAAGAAACATGATTGGACAAAAAAAGGGTATGATCTAATCATAATAAACTGGGAGGAACTCAGCAAAGCCCATTTGTTCAGATTCTTACTTGTGTTACTGTACAACATTCCTTTCCCCCAGCTAAGGGGCAGGACACCTGTCACATGAGAATCCTCAAGGAAAGAGGGAGGAGTTCAGAAAGTGACCTTTCTAGGTTTTATGTCTCAGTTTGGGGGAAAAGAAGTCTAATATATATGATTCACTTTGCGGGGAGAAAGGAGGGCAGAAGAAAGGAAAGCAGAGAACGTCAGAGAGTGATCTCCAACGTGCCATCTTTTGGAGTAGTGTTTTCTGAGCCCAAACATTAACAACTATTGTTTTTAAATATTATCATGTGCTGGCATTCTTGTTTTACATTCTTGAGATTACATAAATTAGTAAAATTTTTAAACATCTCTGCCCTGATGGGGTTTACATTCTTATGGTATTTTGCCAGTTTAGGGGATGAATTTTTCAATGTCTTTTTTTTTTTTTTTTTGGCCTTAACTTTTACTGATGCATGGTTCCCAAAAGACAAAGATTTGAAAGATAGTGAGAAACACAACAGCTAAGCTTGTCCATCATCTTTGTATCTTGGTCATTCATTTTTCTGGAGTTAAACAAAAAGAGGAGACATAGAGAAATGGTTTTAATGGCATCAGTTTATTTCTCAAGGGACGTAATACTGTTAATCTACTATCAGGAATCATTATATGTTTAATTGAGAATGTTCCCTAAAATTTGTCAGTTGCTACAAAGCTAATAAAATATTTCATATTTATGGTGCTTTAACCATTTAAGCTTATGATAACCCTATGAGGGAGAACATAACAGGAAATAATTTCTTGTCTTATCATTGAGAAAACAATGATTATTTGATTTACCCAATATCAGATTAATATCTTGTACTCAAACCTAGGTTAATATAAATACTATTATAATGAATTGTGTCGTATGATATATGCAATGTAACTATCCTTGGCAGTAGTGAATCTTTTGATCTAATATAATATCTCTATCAAAAATTTTGTGTAACAAAAGAAATTACAAATGAGTTGGATAGTGTTTTATTTTTCTTTGTTTTGTTTTTTTTACTTAAAGTTTATATTGAGTTTCACTTACTTTTATTTTGTTGTTTGATTGGTTTATAGACTCATATACACATGGACAACATTCTACATGTTTAATGGTGGTATTCATGGTCTCAAAGTATAAAGTAAGCATGGTGAATCATTGTGTCTCAGAGTTAACAAATATTTCCCTAAATTCTATGGTCCATTTGGTCTGAATTGTGATGATGCTTGCTTTTAATGTCATTTATGTGCTATATTTTTAAAATTTGAATTTTTTTAGTGGTAACATCAGTAAAAAGTAAACATTGATCTCATATTGATGAGAAAATTAATCCTAAAATGTGATACAAACATCAATATGTAATATATATAGTGCTTATTATAATTTGCATGCAGATAAATTAACCTGTTTACAGTTCTGTGTAAAACATCAGAGGTGAACTCAAGAAGAAAATGTAGACCTTTCAAAACCACCAGACTGTTTTGCTGTTTCAAAACTAGCAAATGGACAAATACCTTTTCCAGATATCTAATCAAAATAATCATAGCCTAAATTTATGATAGATATTTTAGAGGGTTCATAATTTGATCTTTTCTACTCAGTTTGAGTAATACTTTTAACATTTGTATGTGACACATTTTTAAAACTAAAATGATATTTTCTAATTTTGAGTGCTTTTCTGTGATTCTCCATGTTTTGTCAGGCTCCAGGTTGTCATTGGTAGGTCATTTAACATAATGAATACACTATATGTGATTAATTAATTTAAAAACCTTAAAGTTAGCAAACATTTTCCCCCAATGGTACTCTTTGAGTAAGTCAATTATCTAAATTTTCTGCATAAATTAATTTATAAATTATGTACCTTTCAAAATTATTTCTATACTTCTGAGCAGTGTATTTTGTTAAAAAGCATATACTTCTTTATACTTAATATTAACTCTATATGAATATTGACTGTGTTGTGTTTCATTACCACTTTTTCTGTTTTGATGGTTACAGACTAGGAAATAACAGTTCCAAGTATCCAATAATAGTAATAACTGCTTTTTATTTTTTTTTCATGTGCCAAGTTGTTCCCACAATCTGACAGCTGTTGGTCTTCTCATTAGTGTCTCTTTCATATTTTCATGCTATCAGAGCTGGCATACCAAACAAGAAGCAACTTTTTCATCAATTTCTTTGTTGGATTCTTGCCAAAATGCTGTAGTTCATGTTCTTCCTTTGCACCATTTCAGGAGCTCAAATGGCCATTATGTATTCTGTTTAATATTTTCTGGCAAAAGTTATTGGAAATAGCTATGCAATCATAGTTCTTCAATGTACCCTATACCATTGTGAGAGATACCCTGATGTTCCCATATGCCCATAGGCTTTTTTTTTTTTTTTTTTTTTTTTACTTTTTCAGCCAAGCTACTCATAATAAAATTAATATATTGTTAACATCAGGTCCATGGCTATATCCTAAGACATCCATCTGGACTTGTCTTCTGTAATAGGCAAGATTTTATTAATGGTAACAATCTGTTTTTCCATACCTGAAATATTCTGGATAATACTCCCAAAGTTAAGAATTTTACACACAGACTTGCAACAGGTACTTCTAAAACATTGACTATATTATCAAATTTGAATTTTAAGATCATGATTATGCTAAAAATGAGACCTGTTGAATCACAGAGAGGTTGTGTATGTTCTTTCATTTGATAATCTTGAGTTTCTAGAGATTTTTTAGTGAACAGATACTACTCTTGCTATTGTTTAGGTTTGATTCCCTAGAACCAGAGGTGATATTTAGGAAAGTTATTTAGTTAGGAGAGCTTTCAAGAGAAAGGAGTGAGCGGAGAAGCACAAACCATAGAGACAAGCCAAGCAAGAATGTGGTTTTAGCTGGAGACTTGCTTCAGCGAGATCTCACAGAGAACCTCAGAGTTGCTCCTATTTTAAGACAAGCTTTCCCTTGTAAGAAGTTTGGTAAGAAAGTCTTTAGTTGTGGTTGGCTGCGAGTGACCAGGTAGATAAACTCTTGGTTGAGCCACTGAAGAGTTCCTGTTTGGCCAGGGAAAATGCTCCAGAAAAGATGGTACCTGTGAGTAGTTGGGAGCCAACAGTCACAGCAGCTGGGGGTAAGTCCACAAGCCTAGCAATTTTATGTATTTTATATAATCATAGATAGCCAATTGCATCAACAATAATATATTGTGCATCTAAAAAGGAATCACATCATGACTTTTCTTTCAAATTTTTAAATTGTGGTAAAATAGACAAAAGATAAAATTTGCCATCTTAACCATTTTTAAGTGTACAGTTCTGTGTTATTAGGTAAATTCGTATTGTGGAACCATCACCACTATCCATCTCCAAAACTCTTTTCCTCTTGCAAAACTTAAACTCTGTACTCATTAAAGAATGAATTCTCATTCTGTGAGTTTTGTGTGTTTAATACTTAGAAGCATGTCTGACATTTTAGCCAATATATATTAGGGGAAATTTTTGTTTTTCATCACATGAAGTGATTTCTGTAGTTCTCTCAGTTCTATAATATTTTTTCAACATAAATGGAGGAAAGTTATGACCTATTAATAGAATAAGTCTCTTTATTCTATGACAAGTAAAATAATGGTAGTGAATTAGGATCCCCCAAATGCCGAAACTTTAATTTGCATGTCATTAAAGAAATACTCAAAGATTTTTCTGATATGCATCTTGATTAACAATCATTTGACTCATTTTATAGCCTTTTATTTATTCATATTTTTATGTAATGGGTTTAGAAAACATAGTTATCATAATCATATGAAAAAGAAAATCACCTAACTTGATAAAAACTTCCTAAACTTAGTTTCATTTAATAATCAAATTTAAATTACTAACTCAAAATGTAATTTGATGGTTTGCATGATTTCTTATTAAACTGTTTGTACACAGCTTTTCTTGGGTAAGCTTTAATCAACACACTTTTCATTCACAGTGAATTGTTTACTCAAATTAGCAAGAAAGGACATACACTCCACATCATACCCATGTTACATAGGTGTGTACCTACCACCTATAAATGTGTTACACCTAAATTTGAGTGATGAACAGTTAAGTCTTCTCAGTACTGTCAGAATTACTCAGTATTTTAACACTTTGAAAGCCTCATTTCATCACCATCTGTGCGTTGGTGTTTGATATACCTTTTACTTCTTACTGATAAGTTTGGAATTTCTTTCTCATTACCTGTCATAACCAATCACTGGCCAATGGAGTGTGATGTGCATTGATTCTAGCAAAAAGATTTCCCTTAGCCTTCCTCCAATTCAGACATCTACCACCCTATTGAACATAGAACTTATTTATATTATTATTATTTTTTTAACATTTTTTTTTTTTTGGCCAAGACAAATCTGGCCATAGCAGGGTTCATAGAGGCAAGACTAAGTGTGGTGGTGGTAAATGATGACAGATCAGAGTGAGACTAGCCTGAACCGTCTTAGTTTTCTTAGGTGACTTGTGTGAGTAGCCATACACTGTACCCGACAGTATCTTAAAAATGAAGGTTTTAAACAGGTAGAAAAGAAATTTTAAAACCTGAATAACAAAATGTGTCCTCCTCTGCTTTCCCTTCCACATTCCATCACCTTTATTAATCATATAAATGTGGTGGGGTTTTTTTTAGAAATAAACATAACATTTAAATTTTACTTACAGTTTATATAATTTGTTTGTTTGTTTGTTTTACACTGTTTACTGACTCCTCACAACATCCTTTTGGGTTATGTAGGACAGATGCTGTTACTGTGGTGGTATATGTAATAAAATAAGACACAGAGAGATCACTTTATAATGTTTTAAAATATTTTAGTACCCAAATGAACTCTCCCTTCCTTTTGTCCTTCTTTGTTTCTTTTTCTTTCTTTGCTCTTATTTTAATTAGTTAAATAGCTTCATAATGGATTCTTTTCCTCTAAATTCCATATTATAGACAAAAATCTTTCAAGTTGAAAATACTGTCTCATAATTCCTTTTTTAAACTAGTCAATGCTTCTCCAAAACTTTCAGAATAAAAGTCAGATTTCTGAGCTCCCATTGCTTAGCCCAGAAAGCACTGATATTTTGATGCTGACATCCTTCTGTATTCTTTACTTCTAATCACACACAGCCTAAGGGTTTGTCTCAGTTTCTGACTGTATCATGTTGACTTATACCAGGTACCCTTTTAATTCTTTTCTTCCTGACTGTAATTCCATGGTCTCCCCCCGTTTCCTAGGGCCATGATATTTCTATAAAGTATTTTTTTGCAATTTATATTAAATATAATGGCATTCCTTCCTTCCTCTTTGGTGGGAAAAACCAGCATGAAAGCACAAGTTTTGCCAGAGCCTGTGTCCATTTCAGCCCCGATGCCTCACCATAGCCAGACACCCTGTGTGGCCGTCAACCTGACTCGTCATACATGGAGGCACAGCTCGTTTCTCCTGCTGCTGGCTGTGATTTTGCACCCACAAAGCCTTTGTCTATTCATCTATAAAATGAGGTTAATCATATTCCTCATAACATTTTGTGAATGTTAAATGAGGTAACGTGCAAAACATTTAGTCAGGCACTTAGCACATTGTAAGTAATATGTAAGTGTTTGCTATTACCTTGAGAGCCTAGATTCTAAGAGTAGACCTTAGAAATACAGAAGTGAATAATGATTTTTCTCTTAAAAAATAACTGTCTTCCTAGAATAGGTGACATTTAAACAATTAACACCACATATGCCCAAGGGTTTTAATAAGAGAATGTATATACAAGTATAGTAGTAGCTGTAAAGTGAGATAATTTCTGCCCAAGAGAAACTTGTAGGGGAAACTTTACAAGGAGGTAACTCATACAAGTTACGAGGAGTGAGTAGTAAATTTTATGTTTGAAATCCTTCCTCTTGGACATCAGAGTACACGCAAACACACGTGTGGGTGTGCATGTGCAAGTATGTGTGTATAATTAAAATTAAAGAGTAATTGCGGTGATTGCTTAAAAGACCAACAAAGGATTTTCAGGGAGGAGTCTTTTTTCACCGATAAGGCTTAGAATTGCTAGTGAATGATGGTGACAAATAGACTAAATTTGTTAGTGTACCGCTTTTGAGTTCTCTACAGGCAGTGGGACTCCACCTCCTGCCTGTACACACAGCCAGCATTCCCACTGTACTCATAGCACCCCACTGGAGCTGGCTCTACCCAGAGTAAAGGATACTTTCACTTAATTCTCAATATGTTGCTTGGTCAAATTATGTCTGTAAAGGGCTACATCAGTACAGAGGAGCCGCTCCTTTTTTAAATTGTACCAAGTCATCTTACAAGTTAAAGATGACTCTGGCAGAGTTCTAGGCAGAAAAAATAAATAAGTAAAAAGGCACCAGGACATAAAAGAGTATGACACATGTAGGGAACTGATTTTAGAGCAATGGGGGGTATGACCAGAGAGTGAAAATAGAGATGGAGATCATATCAGAATATTCAAAGCTTGACATAACAATGTATATTAATCTAATAAATTAGAAATTCTAAATTCTTTGATGGAATATTAAATCCATTTATACAGAAATGAATATTTGAGATTTTCATTGTGGAAAGGTCCCTCTGGCCACAGAGTGGGGATGGGAGGGTAGAGAGTAAAGGTGGAGGCAGGGGATTGTCAGGAATCTTTTGAAATATCAAGGAAAATGTGATGAATCCTTGAACAGGGAAATTTTCCTGGTAAGAGTACACTTTCTCTGGCTACAGGAAACAACATAGAAGCTGCTATGAGAAGTGGTTGAACTCTGAATACCTCTGATGAGAGTTTTGAACTCCAGTGTTCTCCTGCAGATGTCTCCAGTCATGTCTTTTATTTCTTTTTACTTCACACAAAACTAGACCACAGGGTAGACTAAGTATTTATGTGACTTCAGTGCTATTTCTAGGCCAGGCAAAATAAAATAAATAAATAATAAAAAAGCTCTAGGGTCTCTGAAGCATATGTCTTCAGATTATGTTATATACAACCCCTCTGTGCTACAATTATTTATCACCCCAGAAGTCACTGCCCTTCATTTTCTTAAGATCTTAGCACTTGTAACACCCTCTCTCAGACACTCATCCTGTTACTACCCTTGGTGAATCCTTCCATTCTGGATGATACATCTGATCCTGTTGACTTTTCTGCTTCAAATAACTTTATCTTTCACTCCCTTCCCTCCCTTTGCCACCATGTCAATGCTATCAAATTTGTTATTATCAATAATTATTTCCATTTCTATAAGTCTCACTTTCAAGCATTCCACTCTCTGGACTCTGCTTTTATAATGCCAGCATAGTAGTTCTTGTACCCTTCGTCTACAGTTCCTCAACCCTGCCAGCACCTCCTATCCATTGGCCTTCACCTTTTCACATCCATTACTGCCTTCATACCCTCATCTTTCCTTTGTCTCAACTTGACTTTATGCCACACCCTTAAAATTACCCTTCACATGCACCTTAATTCACCTGTTCTTTCTTCCTTTATCATTCTTTCGTGAAATTACTTCAGGTAAGGTTAAATATATGATTTTCTTACTCCATGTCTTCTCCCAAGACGCTGAACATGGCTGGAGAAAAACAGATAACCATGCACACTGACCCCACTTTAAATGCATTATCCCAAACCTCAAGTAGGTCCTCCTGACTGCTTGGCAATCCTACAGCAATTCTTTCTCTTACTCTCTGAGATGACTATTTCACACCTGCCCTTCATTCCATTCTCATTTTGCTAGTTTCTAATTTTTCTGAGAAACACAAGAGATCTGAAGAGGGTTTATACTCAACAATCATTCTACCTATTTCTGTTTTTGTATATTCTGCCTTTTATTGTGTAGTAATAGATGAATCAGGCCAAAGTCATCATATGTATACCAGAACTTGTACTGAATTTGAGCAAAAAAAAAAAAGTGTAATATGTTAAACCCTTGAGATTGAGGGTTGATTCCACAACAAAATCTGAGCTATTCAGACCGATCCGTAGATATTAAAATAATTACTGTATTGTGTTACTACTGCTGCAAAAGACATTACTCCAAATCTAGAAGCTTAAATCAGCACACATTTGTTTGTTATCTCACAGTTTCTGTGGGTCAGGCATCTAGGCACGGCTTAACTGGGTCTCCTGTTCAGCATCTCCCAAGGCTGCAGTTGGGTTTTTGTTTAGGCTGTATTCTTATTTGGAAGCTTGACTGGGAAATAATCCACCTGCAAGTTCCTTTAGGATGTTGGCAAAATTTTTTCCATGCAGGCCTTTGGCTGCCTGTCAGCTGAAGGCATCCCTGGGATCCTAGAGGCTGTTTACAGTTGCTCCTCAGATGAACTTCTCCAGCATGGCCCCTTAGTTAATCAAATCTGGAAAAAGAGTCTCTGAATTCTTTTAAGACTTTAACCTGAGTAAGTCCCCCTTTCAAGGGATTTCATCTGATTAAGTCAGGGCATGGAGGACTGTCTTCCTCTTAATTAATTTAGATTAAGCCTGGACCTTAAGGTCTTTATGTCTGCAAAATCCCTTCATGTTTTTCATATTCTATTGGCCAATAGTAACTCATGGGTTCCCCTCCCACCCCCCCACCCCCCCCCCCCACACACAAACACTCAAGGTGAAGCATTATACAGGGCAGGAACTAAAGGGATTATGGGGATCATTTTAGGATTCTGCTTACCACAATCACTTAAACAAATTTAAAATTATAAGTGGGAAAGACAATTATGTAGAGACATGCAATTCAGAGTTAACAAGCATATCATTTGCATTATTTTGGTAACTGGGATTGGATTAGAGTGGTAAAGTCAAGCTTGGAGAAAAAGGTGACCAAGTTAAACATTTTTGATTAGTAAACTCAATGGGAGTAATTTTTAAGTATGGTTCAGGATAACTTTTGGGTTTCTGCCTTAAAACAATGATAACTTTTGGGTTTCTGCCTTAAAACATGGGTAGATAGCAAATCCACTCGCTCCATTGGAAATTATGGACAAAGACAAGATTTGGGTGAGATGCTTTTGAGAACTTTCAAGTACACAATCTAGAAAATATTAATTTACAGGCACTTGAAACTTAGAGAGATCTAGAGTAGAGATATAAATTTGGAGGTTCTTATTGTAAAGGTATAAGTATAAAGGTGATTGCTTAAGCATAGTGAGAAGAGGGATGGCCCATGGCATAACCTTGAGGAATTTTAATATTTAAGGGTAGAGCAAAAGAGCATAAACGTGCAAATGACTGAAAGTGAGAAGTCACAGATGTAAGAGGGAAGCTAGAAGAGCTGCTTAGAGATTGAGGAAAATGAAGAATGATAAAAGTCAATTCGTTTTACTGATTCAAAATTGGTAATTTTGCAAGCTCTAGTTTGGTAGAACGATGAGGCTAAAAGATAGATTGGCATGTGTGATGAGGAAATAAGTTAGACCGAAGCTGACTATGACATTAAACAGAGAGAGGCAAAGCTTGAGGGGCTTGATATTCAAGTGAGAGTTTTTTTCTTGTTTGTTTTTTCATAGGAAAGATTTGGAAATTGATAACCTGGGGTCCCAGTGGCTTGATGCTCACAGAGTTTTTCAATTATAGTGGATTATGGCAAGCCAATAAAGTTCAGAATCATCAAAGTTCAAGCAAGTAGCCTAGACTTGAAAGTAGGCAGAAAGTCAAACTAGCCAATCATATGTAAGCAAGAATAGGGTTGTTAAGGTAAAGTAAATAGACTAGAGTTTACAGCATGACGGGTGTCTGTATGTGACCTACTGTTACAATGGTTGCTTGTCTAGGCTTTTCATTATTCACTTTAGAGAATTTTCTAGTGCTTCTGTCTTTATAAGGGGATGTCCTTTCAAAGATATGTAACTAACATGCAGTATAATCAAATTTTTGTGATATACCAAGCAATATATATGAAAGACTTTTTTCTTATTGTAATTCTTATTATTTTTAATTGGATCACAGATGCCCAGAAGTGGATTAATAATTGGTTAGTGGCAAACTATAAACATGGGACACCTATGCCCTCTTTCACTTTAATAGCCTCTGTGATTCTATAGTTTTTCTACTCTTGTTTTCTGACAGAGAGGGTAAATTTAATTCTGAGGTGAAGGTTTAGCCAGCCTATTGCTTTCAAATTCCAAAACCACATTTTCTAAAATAGCATTTGCCAATGACAAAGCTGAAATTTTTAATTCCATTTGTCTGACTTCTGCATCTCTTAATTGGTTCTTAATTCACAAAAGAGAAGTTTTACACAGGGACCTTTTAAATGCCACATATGACAAATTGCTTCTGATTTCACCTTGGGATATCAGTTCTTGTTTTTTAATTAGAATGGCCATATAATTTACCATCCAAACCTGGATGTTTGAAAATTGAAAGGAGCACTACGACTAATTAACCATCCCTTCCAATAACTATAGAATATTGCATCAGTTAGCTTTGCTGCATAAAAACTGCTCCAAATGTAGTAGCTTGAAACAATAAAAATGTGTTATCTCATGTTATGTGGATTGGCTAGATGGTTCCTCTCATTTCAGCCGCTTTTCTGGTCTGGAAAAATAGGTTGGGTGATGTAAGGTGGCCTCACTTACGTGTGGAGCAGATGTGGGTAGGCCTCCTTTGAGCTGCTCAATGTGGTTCAGGTTGTCCAGTAGGCTATCCTAGCCATTTTCACATGGCAGTCTCAGAATTTCAATGAGAAGCAAGAGAGGACAAACTCCAAAGCACAAGATTTTGGAGAGTCTGCTTGATGTTTCGGTTTCCAGTTCTCACTGGCCAAAAGAAGTCATATGGATAAACACACAGATCTGGGGATCCTCAAGGGAGCAGGTAGAGGGAAATGTGAATAAACCAAGGCCAGTACAGCAACAATCTACTGCAGCTATGCGTAATTGGTATTCCAGAAGTATAGCTGGCATATGAGAATATACAGCCTCCAACTCTAAATATTAGCTTGTTCAATTGAATAGAAGCATGCATCATTTCATTTGATTAGAAATAAAATTAAAAGTGTTAGGTTTGTAGTAGTTTTAAATGAGAGTCAATAAACTTATGTTCAAGAAATTTTGTGGTTTTTGTTTTTGTTGCTGATTTCAGGCTAATTTTGATTCAGAACTTCCATCGTAACAGATCCTAACAGACTAATAGGAATTTGAAAGCTCATAGTACTTGGATTTCCTCTTCCTCCAAGGATGTGTCAAGTTTTTGAGATTTTACCCATTGCAAAGGTATAGAGACAAGGAGGGTACCCTCTACCAGCTCATGTCTCCTATCATGTTTCCATTAGGTCTACTGATTCTGCTGTTTTCATTCACGTTTGGGACACAGGAATTCTTGATGTCTTTGGTAAATCTGGCTTATGATCTTGCCTCTTTTCTTTTAGACACACTATTTGGTCATTTTCTCTCTGAGGTTTTGCTTTCTCTGTCAGAGAAACACCTAGAATCAAAGAACCAAATACTATTTCTCCTGGAATCATTGAACTTTCTACTCCTAACTTGGGGGGTTTAAGATATGTTTCTGGTCTACAGAGATTCTCACTTCAAATTCTATTATTTTCAATAGGCTTAAGATTTTCTGGTGGGTATGGGAATGAAGTATTGGGAATTTCTTCTAATTATTGATGAATTCTACTGCATACTTCCCCTAAGAAACAAAGTTTCTGACTTACTTAAGAAGGAACAGGTGGAGAAGATGGAGAAAATTACAAATAAGTAACTTAAAAAATTATTTAGTTACATATACAATTCAAAATAGATTGTTAAATTACAAAATAAACTTTCTAACAATGTTTTGAATAATAGCATAACTGAAATGCATGGACTGTCTTCTGTGTTTTAATTTTGAAAGGTGAAATACTTTTGGACATTTGTTCTCCCCTCAAAGTTTTATTTACATATTAATACACCACTCACTGTGTTGGTGGTAAGTAATGCATTCATAAATAAGTGAAGATAAGAGAACCAAGTAAAGAGCACAGTACTTTAAATATTTTTGTGTATATTCTTACGTTTATAGGTTCCTAAATATATTTTGTATACAAAATAGAATTTTCTATTTCTGAGTTGAACTGCTGAGAGAAAATGATATGGCATGGAAGAGAAGTAAATAAGCAGAGACAAGGAAAAAGTGCTGATTAAGTGTGTAACAGGGAGGAAACATTTTTTTTTAAATAATTAATAGAAAACTCAAGGAAAAGTAAGACTTCAGTGTAATAAAAAGTGATGGTAAAACAGAAAAGGGAGATTGGTACTAGCAGTAAGCCTGGGGGAAACAGACTGACACTAGGAAGCCCTAGTGGAGCAAGGGCTAGTGGAGCCCTAGTGGAACAACCACTGCACAAAGGCATCCACTCCCCAGAGAGCAAAGAGTAAGGGCAGAATTATCATCACTTTTTGCATTTATATCTTTCAGAGTACAAGTAACTCTGGGCAGTTAAGTTACTGTGCTTGCCTTTTTTGACCTGCATACTTGGTTTTCTTTTAACCTACATATAGTAGTTCCCAGGATTATAAAATCATTTATTATTATTTTTTATTTGATACAATACACTTGGCTCTACATCTAATTGTTTTGTTTTAAGCAAATATTAAATATATACTGGCTAATTTTTATACACAGGAAAGTTTGTTATAAGTGAATTCTATTTTATTTCTTCTGAACTTAATGTATTTTAATATTCCAGAAATATATGTTTAACCCATATATTAATATGTTTAATATTAATATAAGTAGATAAATATTTTTGTTAAGTATTAAATTAGTAGTTGAGGGATTCCACTGTCAGGATCAATTTTGGAAAAAGTCTTTTGTTCTAAGCATTGAGACTCTAGTCATGGAAACTTATGAGGACTTTATACTTTCTTCTGACAAATAAATGTCCTATGTTCTTTGTTTTTCACTTTTTTCCCTTCTTATAATAATTCACATTATCTTAACATAGCGTAACTAGCTTGGTTCTTTTGATTAAATTCTAGTAGTTAGAAATTCAAATTTTTATCCTTGAATTATGTAAGTTTAATATGAATTACTACTTTTACTTCTTTCTGAAATTAAGCACAGTTTAAGCCCATTCACTGTCTACTAACATATATGCTACTACTTTATGCATTTTAATTTTCTCTATATTTTAAACACATTTAGGTATTATATATTTTTTATATTTATATACACACACATGCCAGAGAGCTGGCCATGTACTGAACCAGTCTTCAAGGAAGTCTATTATTAAATAAGAGAAGAATGGCTTTTGGTGAACAATTAGCAATCTCTACTATACTTAGAAGGCCCATAGTAGAACAAATATATTTGTTTCTGACTCTGACTCTGAAGAAAGTTTTACTATCAAGGATGTTGAAAATAAAAGCAGAGAAAACTCAGACTCAATGCATTCAGGAAAGAAATGCAAAGATTAGGCAGCTACTTTAACAAACAAAATAGATAATCAATGTTTTATGGAATTTGTGTATGGGAAGCAAATTCTTATATATAAATTGGTTACCTTATAATTCAGTAAATAAAGTGAACTTAGAACATTTGCAGATTCAAATATTAAGCCATACAAAGAAGCCATCACATTCCTAGGAAAAGGAATGTGATATGCCAGTACGTTTCTCCATGGAAATGGGAAAAGATTCTATCTGACAAAAAAGTATGGGAAGAATTAAAAGAGCCAAGGACGTTAGTCACTAAAACTGTATCCTTAGTCATGTTGGACAGTGGTCTCTACCAAATCCTCAATGAAAAAGAACTGAAAGTAAATGTCAGAATCTTTACGAATAATTCTCTCAAAATGTTTTTATTTCAGATTTGATAAATTCTTTTGTTATTGTCATTAAGTCTGGGATATTCATGTCCCAATTCAAGTATCTCAGTAGGATCAATCTTTTTTCCACTTACAATCAAAATTATGTTATTTAAGTGGGCAAAAATAGTCAAACTTCCTTTCAGAATTCTGTTTTTATAGGCTCATTTTCTCTAAGCTATATATTGGATCATTTGTTTGAATCCAACCATTTGATGATTAATAATAAAACATTTCATTTAACTTAATGAAAGCTTATTTAAAACATTATCATATTGTACACTGTCAGAGATTACTGTGAAATTGTTTGAGTACTTAATATATGTGTGTACATTGCATGTTAATTTTAGAAGATGTAAACTAAAAGGTGTGCCTTTGTATGAGGTTCAGTTTTTTTCAGTGGGTAATAATACTATCATGGAAATAAAACTTGTCAGACCTGCATGAATCTCAGGGGGTTCGTTTGTAACTAAATTGCGGGAGACATTGGGAGAGGTAGATTCTCAGAGTCATCTGTGTCTGATCACTTGTTCTGCAACAATAAGTGTTAAGGGTTTGAGAATTTGAAATGCCATTTTATCTTAATTTACTACATATTTAAAAATAGCTCTCTAACCAACTTGGCCATGCACCATATACATGTTCACTGGGGTTTTTATTATTATGAGAAATGACACTCATGAAATGGTATTGTATCATTACCGGTGGATTGATTGTGCTATGTATGTCTTGAGAATTTAATTGAGTTTGTTGATTTATTTTTAAAAGTATGCTAGGAATCTTCTTTCTATAAGTTTATTTTGTTTCTCTAAGTAATGAGGAATGGGCATCTCAATGATTTAACATGCCCCAAACTTGTGCAGATTAGATATGCCTTAAATAAATGGTGGGAGTTTTTAAAATCTTGATTATATACGTAAACAAAAATTAGTAGGTTTAAGATCACATCAGGGAAAAATAGATTTTGTCCTTTCCTACTGACAACTAATATACTTTAACTATTATCTTAGGTTACATAGTAGCAATATTCCATTTTTAGCAACTCCCAAACTCTCAATGTATTTGATGCATGTATCATGCACTTTAAGGATCTTCTCTGTAAACATTTCCCCAGACAGCCAACATTTTTCTTTTTACTCCTCAAATAGTTCCTTCCTCATTTGATAAATCTCCTAAGTTCTGAAAATAACATAGTTCTCTTCCCCTTCCCAAACTTCCATAAATTCTATCCTGCCACTTAAAGATGGTCACAAAAAAGAGGAAAAGTAGTAGCCACATTTTCCCTTTCTTTCTCTTTGCAACTGTCAATCTAGATATTACTTACTTTTTTATATTGCTAATGGGTAAATGAAAATTAGAAAATAACAAAAAGTTGGAAGGCCAGCATTTAATTTTTTTCACAATAAAAATGGTAATTGCATTTTTAATTGCCAATATCCAGAGTCCTATTTACTGAAGTGGTAAAGATATTAGAAAGATCTGTGAACATGGTACAATTTGAGAGTGTCTCTTTAAGCTAATTAATAGGCAAAGAAAAAATGAGCCTCTAAAAAAGGAGAAATTTTGGATTTAATTTTAAGTTCTATACCTGACATTCATTTCACTTGGGAGATAGGCAACATGTTATGATTTAGGATAAACTATTTGATATGTAAATCTCAGTGCCTTTTAGGAGAAAGTCCTGAACTAGGCCTATAAAAACCTGCATGGTTTAGCTTTTACCCACTTCTTCTCATATTATGTTTCCTCCAGTTTTTCTGCTCTAGCACCAGTGAACCAGTGATTTTTCTCTAGTTGTTCATGTTCTTCATGCTTCCTGCAACAACACAAATTTTATAGATGTTTCCCTTTGTATCCTAAATTCTCAAATTGTATCCCCTTAACTTCAGCTTTCAGTTTACATATTACTTCCCCAAGGAAGTCTTGAGTAACCAACAATGATAGATCAAACTCCTATATTATTGGCAAGGTACATACATACAATATGGTCATAGTTATATCTTTTGTGTGCCTGTTTCATTCATATCTGTTTCTCTCTTATTTTTAAATTTCCAGTGCTTAGTAAACTACGTGGCACATAGCAGGAAGATATTTAATGTTGTGAATGATTGATTATCATATATGACATCTATCTATATATCAAGATTGACGGAGGTGGTGGATAACGCATGCATATAATGCTGGCATAGGGTCAAGTAAGATTGCCAGATGCAACAGAAAACAACTGTTTTCTCCTCCACCCATATTGTTTATCCAAACTCAGTCTGCATGGGTAGTTCTCCTCATCATTTGGATGAGATTTTGAGCAGAACTTGTGAATTTTCTAGACACTCAGATAATGGAATTTTCTCCAATCACCTCCAGCAACAAATGCAGTCTCATTTGGGAAATTAAAATATTTACTCACCTATAGTAGCTTCTCTGTTCCTTTAACTATGGCCTGAGTTGAGTGGGGATCATGTTTTGAAAAGGGGATATGTGATTAGCGTCTTCTCTTTTTCCCTGACTTATGTGTGCCTGTCCTCTTTCTCTTTGATTGCTAACTATTCTTTCTGGTCCTTTCAGAGTTAACAGAAGTAGAGGATGGGGGATAATGGGCTAGAGAGATGTTACTACACTGACACTTGGTAGTGTTAGATCCTTTCTCTGGGCTTGGAAAGTGTTTAAATCAGAGTAATTCTAAAACATAAGATTTTAGAGATTCTAAGAAATTCTGTATAGATGTAGGAAAGTCATCTGTAATTCTGGGATATAGTTGATGATATTTTTCTGGCTCCATTTTTCGTATTTCACCCTTCAGTCCCTGGTCCTTAGGGATTTATCTTAAACACTGTTTGCCCTATTCGTTTTCCAGGAGGCCTTTAAAAAATCCTATCTAGGTGGCTTCAGGCTAGTTTTCTCTTTCACATGACCCACATCTGACCCATGTGAAACATCCACCTTTGGCATGTTATTAGTAGAAATGTAGGTATATCTCAAATTTTAGCCTTCAACACTAGAGTTTAAGACGGTAGTCAGCTCACAGTGTACCACTTCAATTTTATTTGTGGGTGCTTCTGATCTCAGATAGAACTGAGTCATAGTCTCAGATATATATGTGGGGGGAGGGAAGAAAGGAAGGGAGAGAGAAAGAGAGAGAGAGGCACTTTGGGATCTGGAATCAGGTAGAGATTAATTCTACCAGCAATAGGCAAGGTGACCAATAGCCTATTTCTCAAGTTCTCTGAGTTTTATATTTCTCTTCTGAATAGTACAGATAATCACAGGAATTCTTCATATTTATTTCTGTTGTTTTTGTTTGCAGGTGAATCTAATTTGTTCAAATAAAGACTTTCATACAGTAGCTGTAGTACCATAAACACTAAATAAATTTTAGCTTCGTTTATTATTTTCATGAAAATTTCTTTCTGCCAGTAGTATTTATGAAAATATAAAAAGTTTTGCTGTTATACCTTCAGTATTTCTTTTGTTAAAAAAAAGTTCAAAACATTACCTTCTTATTCTTATTCCACTTTCCTGTCATAATTAAATCATTGTGTAATTCATCAGAACTCATAGTCTATTTTTTTAAGGAACAGCATGAAAATGATTTTGACCAGTCCAAATCTATATTTAAATGATAAATTTTAGAAGGAAATGAGGATGGACTTAATTAATATCATCCTGAAACCAAACAATATTACTGAATATGAAAAACTGCAATTTACTAAATCACTTAAAGATTCCCTGTCCTATATAATTTTGTAGATAAATACTTGTCTAAAGAAGTTTAGATAAATGATTTCATCCCAATGTATTTATTGATCATTAGCAGTACAAAAACTCTGCTAGGTATAGTAGAACTAAGTACTTTCACCAAAGAATCAATGCAGGAAAATACCTGAAAATTTCATTCATTTAAAAAAAAAGATAATCAATTTTAATAAAAAATGATAAAAAACTATTGAAACAAAACTTTTTCATTATAAGTGTGAAATTTCTCTTTTGGACATAATTTGTTTGAGATTTATTTTGCTACTTTAAAAAAGATCTAGGTTATCTTGTGACTTTCTGAAATGATTAGGTCTGCTTCCAATTTCCACCTGACAGGCAAAGACTTGCTCTTTATCCTCTCTGGGATTGCCCTATTAACAGAGTAGAGGCAAAGATCCCTGTCTTTCTGAGCAATCTCTTTTAAAAATATGATAAACAACAATTATAGAATCTTCTATTTCCCCTGATCTCTAGCTTGCCATCAAAGCATCCATGAGGTAACAAATTAAATTTGTATATTTAATATATATAAAGGAAATATGTATATATTTTCATTTTAATTGGAAGTCTAAAACTTTGCATATATACAATGAATTTAGAAAACTGAACCTCTGTAAATTAGCTCCTCTAGTTTCTCCCTGGTACTTATTTTTGTTTCTCCAATTGATTACACTTAAAAAAAAATCCCAATTAAAATATAATATGTAATTCTCTCAAATGGAATCTGAATGGAGCCTATAAGGTAGTTTCTTCCAACTTCTAAAAATATTTTTTATGACTATGATGGAGGACTTTTTATATGACATTGCTGCTTTATAATGAAAGCCAAAATTTCAAAACAACATTCCCTATCTAGTCTTTCTCTTTGACCGTTTTTCTACCACCATGTAGTAATAGTGAGTCTCTGCAAACAATAGGGCAGGAAACAATAGATGCTTTTGAAGGTTATTGCATGCTATGGCTATAATTTTCAAAACTGCCACCATGCAGAAGAAGGGAACACGGAATAGGCAACCCACGAATGAATGCTGGATCTACAGCTGGTTAGTTGTTAAGTCCTGCTTCATTTAAGAGAATCACTGTATTTAGGAAAAACTTCTGCCTCACAAGAGCCAGATGTACTCCGTGAACTCATGCTTTAGATGTCAAAATAAACTGGATCTATTAGAGTATGAAAAGGGGAAAAAAAGCACCATTTGCTGAGGCCTGAGATCGCCAGAGACCACAGGTCTGAGAAATGGACAAGAATATGAGCAGATATTGAGATAATTGGCAGAAGAACTGTCTGTGAACAGCAACATGGTTTGAGCGTTCCTCCCTCACACAGAGGTATTTATCTCCAGATTGCAGTCATAGAAATGCAAAGAAAGAATTGAGATGTCATCCTGGAAGTTATGGGAAGGCCATGATCTCCTTAATATTTGTTACACATGCACTGGGAGCTGTGTGTGTGCTTGCTGGGGAGCAGGGAGAGGTTAAATATAAAGTATACTGGCAACACTCTCATTTGCAGAAGTGATATTTAATTGCAAACAAAACTTAAGGATGCTGCCTCTGTGTGTGTGTGTATGTGTGTGTGTGTGTGTGTGTGTGTGTGTGTATGGATTGGAATATTGGAACATACTGGAAAAAATAATATATGTGTGTGTAATTATATTTATAAAGCATAACAAACAATTGAGGAAATCAACAACAGAAAATAAAGGACAAGATAAGCAAATGGAAAAACTAACCATAGAAGAAACAGATATTTCAGAAACTATTAAAAAAGTAATTTTTACATTTTAGTTCTTATCTTCAGATCTTCAAGTCTTCAGATATTTAAGAATGTAATTGTAAATAATTTTAAAAAGTAAAAAAAAGGAAACCAGAAAGCAATAAAGAATTCATGAAAATTTAAAAATTGCCATAATTTAAAATTCAATATAAAATCTCTAAGAAAAAGAATTCTTTAAAAAAGTTGAACAAAGACAAATGTGAAATACTAGGCAGATAAGTAACCGAGATTAGCAAGCCAGGGGTACCAACACTCATCAAATGAATTGCAGGGAAAAAAATAGAGAATGGGCGGGGGCGGGGGGGGTGGGAATCAAAGGACTACTAGAACATTTCTGAGATGTGAGAAATGTATTATTTGTCAATTAGAAAAAACTTATTGAGTATTGAAGAGAATGAGTATTGAAGAGAATAAATGACAAAGACTCCATGCTTAGATTTTCCCTTATTTAATGTCCAAATATCAAGAGCACAAAGAAAAATACCTGACATTTTTCAGAAATATATTTTATCATTATACAAATTGATGAAAAACATGTTCATTCTAGGATTCTCAGTGAAAGCAAGAGACGTTTCAACTCCATAGTGCAACATTTTTAATGTTCTGAAGGAAAATGGTTTTGAATGTAGAATTCTGTATTCATAAAGGTACATTCAAGTACACGAGGAATATTTTTATGCATGGTCTGGGTATCAGGATCTTAGCAGGAAAAAGCTAGCACTCAAATTTGGATCATTACAGGAGGGTTCGTTTACAAATGAAAGTGGGATGCTTAATTTTATGTGTCAACTTGAGTGGGCTAAAGGATGCCTAGATATTTGGTAAAAACGTTACTTCTGGGTGTGTCTGGGAGAATGTTTGATGAAGAGAGTAGCATTTGAATCAGTACACTGAGTAAAGAAGAAATGCCCTCACCAATGTGGCTGGGGTTCATCCAATCCACTGAGGGACCAAATAGAACAAAAAAGCAGAAGAAGGTTGAATTCTCTCTCTTCTTAAGTTGGGATGCTGGGACATCTGTCTTCTTGTGCCCTCCTGGTTTGAGAGCCTTCAAACTCAAGGCACAGTAGCACCTCCCCCATTGCCTCCCAAGTTTTCAGGCTTTCAAACTCAGACCTAATTATACCACCAACTTGCCTGGTTTTCCAGCTTGCAAAGGGCAGATGGTGGAAATTTTTGGCCTCTGTAGATGCGGGAGCCACTTTCCATAATAAGTCTCTCTCTCTCTCTTTCTCCCCCCATATATATGTTGATGTGTGTGTGTGTGTATACGTATATGTGTGTATGTATATATGTATATGTATATCATGTTGGTTCTGTTTCTCCGGGGAACCTAATAACAGAAGAGGATAGTTACTGGAACATGGAAAGAGAGTCATGCAGAGAAATCATCTAATCTGACCTCTGGTCAAAGTAGACAGCTAGCCCGGTGAGAAGCCCTTGCAGCGAGAGAACCAGGGAATAAATAACATAACCTTTTCTCTCTCCTTCTCATCTCCTGTCAGAACTTTGTATAGACTGAACTCAAAAGACAACCAAATGATGTGGGTGACTTTGAATGCAGTTCACAGAGGTTAGTCTCTTGAGGTAGAAAGCAGGTTTAAAAAGAGTAGAGAGTGACTCTGGAGAGACAGATAAAGTATATTTGGCACATTGTCTCAGAAAGTTTACCTTATATAACTATGATATCTGTACTTGGAGAAACATCAAAAGATAAAGAAAAAAATTAAGATATTGAATCCAAGGGAGATTGAAATTAACCTCATTATGAAAGATGCAGAGTAGAATAATCAGCCAATTCATTATTTAGAAAATGATGTAATTAAGAAAATTCATCACTTTAGTAACAGTATAAGGAAAACAAGAATAGAAAAAAGAGACAAAAACAAAAGTTCCGGTAAAATTATACCTTGCATTAAAAAGGTAATGTTCAAATATGAAGCAAACTAAAATATATAGGTCTTCATAAACTGATTGAGCATAAGCAAAAGAATCCTTTCAATCCTCACACTTTAACATTCTTTTTCAAGTGAAATAAATTTAACAACACAGGACTATAAATGTATGATTTCTCAATAGATCAGTTTTACTACCTGATCTAGAGTTAATAATATTTATATGATCATAATATGACAAACATTCTCATTTTCAGAATTAACTTATAGATAGAACAAAAATTTAGTAACATTACAGAGAAGAAATCAAATGCTATAATATAACACACACACAGTACAAAGCAATAATATAATTGACACAAGTTGGAAGACAAAAGAAATGGTAGGAGGAAAGTGGATGTAAGAGTAGAAATTGCCTAATTTCCTATAATCTGAAGTCAAGAAAAATTGCTTTATTTTATATTTAAAAATAGAGTTAAGCCTACCGATAGATGCATCACCCCCTAACTTAAGAAAAATCTGAACAAACTAAAAATCAATGACTTGTATTATTAACCCCCCCAGAGAACTGAGGTCGCAAGACAAATCATCACCCTGAAATCTGGAGAAATGGATGTATACATAAAGATAAAGTTGAGATCTGCTTAGATGGAAAAGAAGCCACATAAGCCATAAACTGCTGAGAATGCTTAAGTGGTAATTTTGATGAATTACTGGAGGCTGACAGTGGACTAGCCTGAGGGTGAGAAAGTTTTAGTGGTCACAGTCTTATGTAGGTACCGCAGTTTCATTGATTTGACCTCCAGTGATCCCCCAACCAAGAAAAATTCCCTGGTGGCTATAGCAGAGGAAGGGGACAAGCAATCATAAAATACTGCCACAACCTTCCCCATAACACTATCTTACTCTCCAGGTAAAAACACTTTGCTAGGGCCTAATCCCAGCTGAGAGAAGGGAAATCCTTCCACTCAAGTCTTCTCCACTTTTTTCTCTCTCACCAAAGGTTGAAAAATTTAGTTCAAAGGGCTCGGGTCAAGGAAATAGACTGGGAACACTGAAGATATGGATAGCAGTAGAGGACAGAGGTAACAGTAGTTATGCCACTCAAAATGCCAGTGAATGCCACAGCCCTGGGACACAGGCCCACTAAGCACAGATCTTATGAGGAGATTGTAGAATGCTACCCCTGCCCCACAGTTTAACTTCCAACAGGGCTCCAGTATGCTAACCGTGGATTATAGCCAGAAGAACTGTAAGAGACAACTCTCTCTAAGGAGGAATATTTAGGAAATAGGAAAGTCACTGGGAAACACAAAAACAAAATAAACAAGAAACAAAAAGAGTCAAGCCATTTTGGGTATAGCAAAAATTAAACACAACTGAACTTCTAGTCAGCTTAACACAAAACCTCACACTAACAGTTTATTTACCTCAGTTCTTGTTACCTGAAACAACATATGTGACTTTCACCAAAAAAATTATAAAGCATGTTAAACAATAGTAAAAAACAGTCTGAAAAGATAAAGTAAACATTGGAACAAGATTAAGATGGAACATAAATGTTGAAGTTCTCAGTGAATTTAAAATAACTATGATTAATGTGTTAAGAGTTCTAATGGACAGAGCAGTCCACTTGCAAGAATATTTCAGTACTCTAAATGGAGAGATGAAAATTTCTGAGAAATGGACTGGACACAGCCAAGGTAAAAATTAGTGAGCTTGAAAAGATAAGTCAATAGAAACTTAGAAACTTCTCCAAATGAAATGCAAAGATAAACAAAAGAATTAAGATAAAACAGAGCAACCAAAAACTGTGGAACAATATAAAAAAGTAAAGTATGTATATATTACAATACCAAAAAGAGAAAAGAGGAGATAGTTGAAGTAATAATGGCCAAGAACTTTCCCAAATTAATGATAGACACCAAGCCACAGATCAAAGAAGCTCAGTGGACACAAAACAAAATATATATCAAAAGCAAAAACAAACAACAGAAACAACAAAAACTATACCGAGACATGTGATATTCAAAGGACAGAAAGGGAAACACAGGAAGAAAATCTTGAAAGAAGACAGAGGGATAGGGTGGGCACAGGGACCCTTACCAATACAAGGACAAGAGTAAAAATTACAATGGACTTCTCATCAGAAAACCTGCAAACAGGAAGAGAGTGAAGTGAAATAATCAATGTGTTCAGAAAAAGACACACAAAACTAGAATTTCATAACCAGAAAATTATCTTTCAATAGTGAAGGATAAATCAAGATTTTCTAAGGCAAAAACAACACACCTAAGGAAATTGATAACCAGTAGACCTTCCCTGCAAGAAATGTTGAAAGAATTCTTCAATGAGAAGGAAAATTATACAAGTCCAAAATTTGGATCTATATAAAGGAAGAGAACCAGAGAAGGAATAGTTGGAGAAGATTACTTTGTATAAGCAATATTTATCAAATTATTTATGACAATCAGTTAACATGTAAGGTGTTTTGGTCATGATAGATAGAGCCACTAGTGGGGAAAAAAAGTTCATATAGTTTAAAAAAAAGGGACGAGGAAAGATATATTGTTATGCCAGGCTAATGCTAATCAAAATAAAACTGTTTTAGTTTCAAACAAAGCCAACTTCAGAACATGAAAAATTACAAGATGCAGTACACAAAAATAAAGGGATCAATTCTCTAGGAAGACAAAACAATCTTAAAGGTGTATGTACCTAGTAACAGAGCATTGTTCTGCCTCAAATAAATGAGGCAAAACCTGAACTCACAGGAGAAATAGACAAAACTACTATTAGTTAGAGATTTTAACACTTTGTCAGTAATTGGTAGATTGAGCAGGCAGAATATCTGTAAGAACATATATCTCTTGAACACCTCTATAAATCAACATGATCTAAATGACATTTATAGAATACTTCATCCCACACAGCACAACACACATTTTTATTAAAATTGCATGGAATATTCACCAAGATAAAACAAATTCTGGGTCATAAAACCCACCTTAACATATTTAAGAATTTAAAATTATGCTACATGTGTCTTCAGATGAACATAGAGCTATACTAGGAATCAATACAGAAAAAGAGATGATAAACATCCCAAATATTTCAAAATTAAACAACACAGTTACAAAATATATATGGTTTAAAGAAGTCTTAAGAGAAATTTTTGAACTAAATTAATATAAAAATATAATTTATCACAATTTGTGAATATAACAAGAGCTTAGAGGGAAATTTCTAGGATTAAAAATATGAATCAGGCCAGGTGAGGTGGCTCACACCTGTAATCCCCACCCCTTGGGAGGCGAAGGCAGGAGGATCATTTGAGGTCAGGAGTTTGAGACCAGCCTGAGCAACATAGTGAGATTCCATCTCTAAAAAAAATGAAACAAAAATTATCTAGGCGTGGTGGCATGCACCTGTAGTCTCAGCCACTTGGAAAGCTGAGGCTGAAAGATTGTTTGAGCTCAGGAGTTCGAGGCTATAGTGACCAGTGATTGTGCAACTGCGTTCCAGCCTGGGCCACAGAGCAGGATCCTGTTTCAAACAAAACAAAACAAGAAAAACATAAATCAGAGAGGAAAATCTCAATTCAGTAACTGATTTAAATAAATTATTGAATAAATAAGGGGAAGAAAAATTCCAAATAATTTATATAATATTCCACCCTAAGGAATTGGGAGATATTAATAGCTGCTCAGTCCTTAAATGTGGAATTCACATAATAACTTCTTTCCAAAGATTAGAGTATGAGATGAGGAAACAAAAGGATAACTTTGCAATGGAGACACTTGACAAACACTACCTTGGCAGCATGATCAAGATTAACATCAATAGTGATAAGTCACGTCAGCAGTGTGTACCCTTGCTATGATGTGATGATGGAAAGGGCACTTTAGCTCTGTGGTTTTCATCCAGTAATCTATAACCTCATTCTACTTTTAAGACATGTATCCAGAAAATCCAAATTGATTGACAGTCTATACAATAGCTGGTCAATACTATTCAAAATTGTCAAGGTCTTAAAGAAAACAAAAAACAGTAAAGTCTGAGAAACTGTCACTGTCAAAAGGAAGCGGAACTTAAGAAAGCAGGACAACTATTGTGCGCTCATACATGGGATCCGCGAAAGAAAAGGACTTTATGTAAAAACAAAGGGAATATGAATAAAGTATGGACTATGAACTTTAGTTGAGAATCATATATCAATACTAGTTCATCATTAGAACAAATCTATCATACTATTGTATGATGTTAAAAGTAGTGACAGTTGGTGTGAGATCTATGGGAACTATCCATGCTATCTTCTCAATTGTTCTGTACATTTAAATTTAATTTAAAATAGTTTATTATCAAAGAATAGAGTTAAATAGTTAAATTATAAAATGTTATCCACTGCCTAAGACAGTGGATAACATTTTGGGCAAACATTAACCAAAAGTTTAAAAAGAAAAGTTGAGAAGTGATGTTCTCATAGGTGCTTTGAAAAGCTCCTGAATATTTTTAAGAATCTGGAAGACCACACACATGTGTAGGGCTGTGCACATGTGCGTGACTGTGTGTATGCTCAGGAAAACTTGGGAAGGTACAAAGGTCTTACCTTTAGCTAAATTTGAGGATCTTGCAAGCAGGAAGTGAAGGTGAAGGCAGAGTTGGCAACTGCCTAATTGACTTAGCCCCAACACACACACAGTGTCCTTAAGCTACAACTGAGAGCCTTCTTGGGTCCAGACATTTAAAAAAATCTCTGGCCAATCATTTGCTAACAGATAAGCTAACTGAACAGAGACTTTAGTGAACAAACATAAAAATAACATAGACAATGCAGAACTAGTTCACAAAAGCCACTAATCTGAGGTGAGGATCTGATTTTCAGAATTGCCACATTATATTATTTAAGGTATTCCATTTTCAACACAAAGTATGAAACATGCAAATAAGAAAGTGGCCTATACACAGAAAATAAAAGCAATTAATATATAGCAAGAGACAGTAAAAATATACATATAGAAGTGAGGAAAGTTAAAAAGCATAAAGCAAGAACATTCTACAAAAATAAAACCTCCTATTGACTAAAATATGAAAAATAACAATATCATCTGTGAGAAATAGTCTTAAAATAAATTAAAACAAAAAAGATTATTAAAAAAAACAAAGATACATCAGCAAATATAATCAAAGAGGAAGTAAAAGTGACAATAACACATCTCTTATTTATTGGCAAATTGAATAACCTACTAATGTTTTTTTAGTCTACTCTTGCTGGTTCCCAATCCATTTTCCATGCAGTATACATAGTGACATCTTTAAAGTAAAATATTATATTTAAATATAATAAGTCATCATTTAAAAATATAAATAGAGGCAGGGCGCGGTGGCTCACGCCTGTAATCCTAGCACTCTGGGAGGCCGAGGCGGGTGGATCGCTCGAGGTCAGGAGTTCGAGATCAGCCTGAGCAAGAGCGAGACCTCGTCTCTACTAAAAATAGAAAGAAATTATCTGGCCAATTAAAAATCTATATAGAAAAAATTAGCCGGGCATGGTGGCACATGCCTGTAGTCCCAGCTACTCGGGAGGCTGAGGCAGTAGGATCGCTTAAGCCCAGGAGTTTGAGGTTGCTGTGAGCTAGGCTGACGCCACGGCACTCACTCTAGCCTGGGCAACAGCGCGAGACTCTGTCTCAAAAAAATATATATATATATATACATATATATAAATAGAAACTTCCTGTTGTTTTGTGGACAATGAAAAGCAGCTTTATCTTAGGCTAGAAAACTAGGATGGCCAGGTCCCTGAATATCAATCTGATCTCCTCTTGTACTACCCCCTGCATTCCAGTTGCCACGGTTCTTTCTATTCCTCAAAAGATTTTTGTTTTTCTCCTGGTCAAAATTTCCTTTGCCTGCAAAGTCTATAATTAATATAATTGATCTCCCCTCCTTTTCCCTGATTCCCCACACTCTGCCCCTTTAGGCCCTTTGTGAACTCCATAAAGACAGAGACCATAATGTTTTGTTCATTACTTTTCATGGCATGAAAAACATAAACTTCATAGTATGATATCTAAAACTGGTGGTTGTGGTCATGAGAATGTGCCTTGCAGACCTCCAACAATAGGGAGCTTAATTAACCAAGAGATGCAACTGCTGTGTTCTGAAATCCACTCCAGGATTTGTGCTGAGGCTATAATCTCCACACACTGTTCCCAGCTGATAACCTAACATAGCAGGGATATAAAGGCAGGCCCTTCTCTGAGAGACACAGCACTCTGGAAGCTGATGTTGGTTTGATGACTCCCTGACAACCTTGTTGGAACTTGCCTAGACTGAATATTCTGGTATGCCTCCACTCAATCTTTCTTCTCTCTCTCTCTTTCCTTTACTTGGGTCATACTCCCATGGTCTGATGATTCTCGTAGCCTTCTCTGGCTTCCTTCATATATTTTTCTCACAGGTATATACCCTAATGAAATCCCTGGATATTTAATTCCATCTTGGTATTTGCTTCTCAGAGGTCACATATATGCAAGTGATGAAGCACTGAACAAAGGAAATATATTTTACATTTTAAGGAGCGTGACTTTTTACCTTTGTCGTGCATTTTGTCTGGGATGTGGTACTTTGGATACTTTACATTTGCTAATAATGATAAAAGATGATGTATGCCTTCCAGGTTTTGGCCACCAGCCAAAGATCACACCAAATGTCTGTACTACTTTTATACTAGCATTATGTGATGGTTAATTTCATTTGTCAACTTGAGTGGACCACAAGGTGCCCAGATTAAACGTGTTTCTGGTTGTCTGTGAGAATGTTGCTGAAGGATATTAGCATTTGAATCAGTGAACTCAGTGAAGCAGATTTCCCTCCACAGCGTTGTGGAGTGCCATTCAATCCATTGAAAGCTTTAATAGAACAAATGTCTAAGGAAGAACAAAATTTACCCCTTTTTTCCTGCCTCACTGCTTGAGCTAGAATACCTTATCTCATATTCTTCTTCCCTCAGACTGGGCCTTGCACCATTGATTTCCCTGGTTCCAGAGCCTTTGGACTGAGAAAAATTACACCATCAGCTCTTGTGGGTCTTCAGCTTACAGACTGCAGGTCATGGGACTTTTCAGCATCCATAATTGTGTGAGCCAAGTACTCTTTGTATATCTCCTTTTCTCAAGTACTCTTTGTATATCTCCTTTTCTCTATCTTTCTCTCTCTCTGTCACTCTCTCTCTCTCTCCCTCTTTCTCTCTCTATATATGGACACACACATATATATATTTTATATATAGCTTATATATAATATATGTGTGTGTATGTGTTTGTGTGTGTGCATAAACATATATATAGAAGTAATTCCTACATAGGGAGAAAAGGAAATAGATAGATAGATATAGATATCCTATTGATTCTGTTTCTCTGGAGAACTCTGACTAATACATATTATAATCCTTTTGGTCAAATAAAGTCCCTTGGAAGCTTAAATATATAAAACTGAGTCCTGTTCTCTTGACCTCCCCTTTCTCCCATCTTCCTTGGTAATCTTTAAGGATTGTAGAGACACAGTATGAAAGACAATGATCTGCTAAAGAGAAATTATATTTTTTCTGTATAAAATGGCTAAAGAACTGATCTACTTTATCCTTATCCTACAAAAACAGAAATCACCAAATAAGTTTTTAAAAAGATAAGAGAAACATTGAGAAATTATATATCATTATTCTCATAGCAGAGACTTAAATTTTTAAGTTGTTAGATTCTGCCTGTGCTCTTATGTTAACCTTTAATTTTTAGAAGAACACAGAAAGGCATAAACATTGATATTACTTTTGTTTTGTCTTTTTGCTAAAATGATTCTTTAGCCAATGTGATAGCTTGTGCTATTTGAGCCTTAATGCATCATTAGTTTCTTAAAAGAGCGTTGAGAGTAATGAGAAAGGAAGGAAGGAAGGAAGGAAGGAAGGAAGGAAGGAAGGAAGGAAGGAAGGAAGGAAGGAAGGAAAGGAAGGAAGGAAGGAAGGAAGGAAGGAAGGAAGGAAGGAAGGAAGGAAGGAAGGAAGGAAGGAAGGAAGGAAGGAAAGAGAGAGAGAGAGAGAGAGAAAGAAAGAAAGAAAAATGTAAAAGGAGAACAACGTTCTCAGTCACGATTCTGGGCTCATTGAGCTTGGGACAAGGTAGAAGGTAGACAGCTTAGCAATAAATATTTAGGGGTCAGGTGGCAATCAGAAATTGTCAGGGGAATCTGCCATCAGCATGAAGAGGCCAGTTCCTGGGTGGGTTCAGAGCTGGTACCCCTGGCAGTACAGGGTATGAGAACCAGGTGATGTAAGAGAGTCAATATTAAAAATAGGAAACAAAGCCCACAGTTTTATTTATGGCTGGATAAGGTAGTAGTAAGTACATATTGAGGATGGACTGGTGAGAGGGGTTGGGTGATTTGAGATTAGAAAGTGGGTTTATCATAAATTCTAAAGGATTATCCACCAATTAACACCGATTTTTAAATATTATTTACCAAAGATGGGGGGAACTTGAGGAAAAACTGAGGCCTTTTGAATAATAACTATGACATTGTACCTAATATTTATTAAAATCTCTACAGCAGTTCTCTTGAATTATATATGTGATTTCTTGCTCAGGCAGAATTAGCTTGAAAGCTCATGGAACATAAGCCTTTGGGATAAATTCTGGAAATGTTGAGAAAGGTGAGAAAACGAATGAAGGATTTATGTTTACCATTATGTTCCAAAATGTCTAAGTTTCAGAACTTCTCTTGCTTAAAAAAAAAAAAAAGAAAGAAAGAAAGAAAAAAAAAACAAAAGATAAGAAAAGGAAAAAGTTAAGAGAAGAGAAAGTGAATGTTTCAACTAAGGTTTGTGTGTGTGACTTTTATTTTTCTAACAATTCCTAAATCCAGTCATAGATAAACTTGTAGCCAATTTTTCTTTGTTCTTAACCTTGAGAGACTGATTTCAAGGCTTATGCTTACAAATGGGTTCTCAGGTTAGCAAGGATAATATTAAAAGTTCAGACAAAATGCAATAAATCAATGAAGAGTGTCCAAGTCAAGCTTTATCTGAACTATTATTTGACTTATGACTGATTCTGCAAAACATGTTGTATTGTAATTCATGCACAACTTTTTCTTACAACTTCTTTCCTCATTTAAAAACTTAATCTGTGATATCCTAACTCCATACCTAAATAATATTTTTGCTCTAATAGCATAACACAGGATCAGACAATCTTTCTAAATGCCATCCATTATTTTTCCATTAGTAAAATACCAAAGAGACTAGTAATAAGGCAGTCTCTTTTATAAGATGGTCTTACAGAATCCTAAAACCCTTGTATAATAATATCTGTCTCTAAAATATAATCAGTAGTTTCAATTATTCTGTATAAAAAGTAAAATTGTTATTCATTCATTCTACAAATATCAAATACTATTTTATTAAGTTCCTTTCTTCCCATTTTGGGGAATCAAGAATGTAATATAATTTAGGTAATGGAACTTTCCCATCAACATTTTACATAAAAACATAAATGCCAAATTTTATGAAATGTATTCCATTATATAAAGAAACTAATTCTTCTAATATGAAATAATCATTATTAAAAAACTCACTTTTTCATTAAAATCTTAGTTTACAAATTATTAAAGATATAAATGTTTCAAAGAATACAAAAAGCAAGGATGACTTCAGTTAAAAAGTTTAAATGAGAAAATTTCCATACTTTGAATGGAATTTGCCACTAAAATTATAGTGGGATCTTCGACTCAGAATTAGAAATAATAATTATTTGATATCCAGTCATTTCAAATTTCTATTTTGTTTGTAATTTGTGGTAAACACTCTAATTCCCAAAGGTAATTTATGATAAACATAATCAGTTCTCTCCTAGTTCCCACAATCAGAAATTAGACAGTCTTGGGTTAATGAATACCATCAGTCTCTAAGACTTTCTTAATTTAAGAAGGAGTGGAATCATTTTCTTTGTCCTCAATTCAATTGTGCCATCCTTACAAAGTATGTTATAATGATATTGATTGCTTTAGAAAAAAAAATTAAAAATCTTCATGTTGATTGTAAGTTTATCAGAATAGAAATGCCTTCAAAGGAATTCTGTAGTTTAAAGTTTTCTGTCAATTTCAGCCTTCAATGAAAGAGCCAAATCTTTGTAACTCTCAATTTCAGCCTACAGGAATAATTCATATAATTTTGAAATTTTGCATAGTTTTCTACCCATAATCTTATCTTTCAAAGTGAGAGCTCACCAAAAATAGGTCCTATTTTCAAGACCATCCATAATGATTATGGCAGGGCTCTGACTGAATCATATAGCTAAAAACCCAGGTAACTTTGGTACTAGATGAACTCCTTTCTGTCTGCTATTTCTGAAAGTGGAGTTTCATTTTTTTCTCAAAAAAATAAATAAATAAAAAGAGCAAAAGTTCTTCCCAAAGTTCCAACTTGTGGTTCCAGATTTCTGATATGTCAATAACTGTTACTAGAGCAAAATGTTATACCCTACCTCCCATTTTATTATTAAATATGTGAAAAAGTACCCACTTAAGACCTTCTCTCTCTCTCTCTCTTTCTCAAAGAGTTGGTAACTGTCATGCCAATAAGAAACTTCTAATAAGCATTATTGGCTGAGTCTTTGGCAACAATGACTGCTCAAGTGCAAATAATATATCCTAGAGTCCCTTTCTTATAACAGTTCAGATGTGTTGCCAAGTTTCGTGGTGTCCTATAGACAGAGGTGAGACATTATTCCTCATGTTAGACACTTGCTAAATTAAGAACATTTTCTCCATTTTAAGGGTATCATTAGCCTTTGCAGTTTCTCAGATGAACGTGCATGTTTTTCATGTTATCACTGTACACATACAGAAATAACAGAGGTGCTAGTACTTTAAAAGGTCATTACTTGAAAGTATATGAAGAAATATCAGAAGGTCTTTAGAAAAAGAAATGATTTGTCACAAACTTAAAAGAATATTAAAAACTACTAAAAATCATTAAGAAAAAGATAGACAACCCAATAGAAAAATAATGTTAAATAGATACCTCATGTAGCTCGGCCTGGTCTCGAACTCTTGACCTCAAGCACTTCTTCTGCCTTGGCCTCTCAAAGTGGTAGGATTACAGGCATGAGCCACCATGTCTGTACCCCCATAATATCCCAAATTATAAATAAATAAATAACAAAGGAAATATTAATCAAGCTGTATACTTATAATATTTGTGTTTCAGTAATTTATTACAGAATTAAAATTACCTTAATTTTTCTTAGTAGATATTGATATACTTTAATCAGTTTCTTAGTCATATCTGGTCTATACTAAGTCATTGATATTTTTAAAATGAATATATGTTTTCAGTGTTTTAGTATTTTCAATTTTTTCATAAGATTGCCTTTTGTCCACTTTAAAGTTGTTCTTTATTGTTACGTGTCAAATTCACTGTTTATACGTTTTAAATTATTGAACGCTTTTATTGATTTTTCTGTAGGTCATAATAATTTTAATTGAGAAAATATTATTTCTAAATGTACTGCAGTACCTGGTAAGCTCAGAGCGACTTCTGCTAAATAGAATTTTTAATTCTTAATTCTTAAATATTCTTAATTCTAGTTTAAAGAAAATAGATCTCTTATGTAAAATGAAATCCAAATAGCCAGTACTCATAAAAAACAGCTCCACTCTATTGGTCATTGGAGACACCACTATACACACACACCAAAATGGCTAAAATCAAAGAGATTGACAATAACAAGTTTGATAAGAAAGTAGATCACTGGAACTGAAACACACAAACACTGATGGTGGAACTTAAAATTGTAAACTATTTGGAGCACTTGTCATTATCTATTAAATCTCAACATATGTATACCCTCTGAGAGGGATATATATGTATATGTGTCACACACGTACATATTTATATTCCCCCAGCAGAAATGTATGCATTTTAGAAATGTACGCATATGTGCTACAAAGCACAGGAATATACAAGAATCCCCATGACATCATGGTTTTGAATAGCCTCAAATAAGAAACAGCTTATATATCTGTCTTAGTATACTCGGGCTGACATAAAAAATACCATAGACTAGGAGGTGGTTAAAACAACAAAAAGTTATTTTTTCACATTTCTGGGGGCTGGAAAAACCTAAAATGAAAGTTCCAGAAAGATTCAGTTTCTGGCTTTCTTGCTGTCTTACAGACTGCTGCCTTCTTTCTGTGTCCTCATGTGGGGAAAGATGGAGGAGGAGAGAGAGAGTTTTCCTCTCTCCCCCTCCTTATAGCCACAGTTGCATTGGTTTAGGACCCCACTTTGATGACTTCATTTAACCTTAATCACCTCTCAATGACCCTATCTACAGACACAATCACACTGGGGATTAGTGTGTGAACATATACATTTTGAGAGGACCAATTCAGTTTTTGATTATTTTTAATTTCAAAATTTTACAGGGGTGTAAATGTTTAGTTTATATATATTGCATTTGCATTGCCCGAGTCAGAGCTACAACCTCTGTGGGAAGTAATATGGAGATACCTCAAAGAACTAAAAGTAGAACTACCAATTCAGTTTATGTCATTCTATGTTCCCATTAACTGCAAAACTAAATAAATATGTAGTTTCTCTCCCTCTCTCTCTCTCTCTCTCTCTCTCTCTCTCTCTCTTACACACACACACACACACACACACACACACACACACACACACACACACACACACTTAGGTTCCATTAGGTTAATGACAGTGATGATTTTATATTACCTGTCTCTTAATGACAGTATTTCAGATTACCCAAAATGTCCCTGAAGTGAAACGATAGTTTAATCATCTAATTTAGCAAAATAATACATACTTTCTCTATATAAAGTTTCAATGTAACAAGAAAGCAATTAAAAAATAATATAAACATATTATCCAAACCACATATTACTTAAAGTCTATTCTTGCTTCCATATTTTAAGCCAATTCTATCCTTTCTGGTACTGTACCTTTCTTTTGCTGTTAACATCCTATTTCTGCGATGCCCTCTACCCATAATTGCTTTCACATGTTTGGTTGAACATTGATTGAGTTTTTTCTTCCCTTTTAGAATGACTTCATTTCTCTGATAATCTCTGCACTAAAATATCTTTCTGGGTATCTGGCATATTTGTGTTGATGCTGAATTCTGCATTAATAGAGGCACACTGCAGACCAAGATTCTACGAACACAAGGTGCAGCTCCCTAAGTGAAGTCATGAATTGACGAAGTTAGGCAGAAGAAAAAAACTGTTAGAGCAAAGATTGAACTCCATATCTCTTCTCTTAATTTAATATATCCTATGCTCTAAAGTGGAAATTTAACAGTACCCTTTATGGTTTGTCATGCATAGAATAGATATGTGATTTATGACTACTTGGTTATACTTATAAGTGATCTTGTGGGGGTTTTTTTCATGATATTTATTTACCTTGAAATAATCCATAGTTTGGCTTAAATATGTCTGGATATAACTTAAAACCAAAGTAGTTAAGACAATTGGAAAAAAAAGAGATGAATGTGCATACTGCAAAATCAGTGTTAAATATATCCTTAAACATATATTTCACCAGTGACTGTAACTACCTGTTTTGTGTAGTTCATTATTCAAGCACTAGAAATATCATACCATAGGTGTAGAATTTGAAGTTTTTTGGGCTATTGAACACTATATTTTCACAGCAAGTTGACATCGAATTCTTTAACTCAGGTCTCTGTGTTGTAATGTGATACATGGGGAACATTTACTGTTCAATAGCCCTAAAAACTTTTACTTCCATTTGGACCATAAGCCATAAAGTAAAAATGTCAGTAAGACCTGCCATCAGTTCCGGAGTTCCCTGTGGAAATAGGTTGTCAACTGTGCAGCACAAATAGGGAACAGCATATTCCATGCAGGTAAGCAGGTGAAACACAGATGGCAAGGAAAGATCTTTGAAGATCTAAAGCATAAAGTCTTTGTTGTTGGCTGTGTGCAGTGGCTAACACCTGTATGCAGTGCTCTGGGAAGCTAAGGCAGGAGGATTACTTGAGGCCAGGAGTTCAAGACCAGCCTGGGCAATATAACAAGACCTCATCTCTACAAAAAGTTTTAAAAGTTAACCAGGTGGTACCCACCTATTTCCCCAGCTACTCAGGAGGTTGAGACAGGAGGATCTCTTAAGCCCAGGAGTTCAAGGCTGCAGTGAGTTATGATCATGACACTGTACTCCAGCCTAGGTGACAGAGTGAGACCCTGTATAAAAAAAAAAAAAAAAAAAAAACGGGAAAAATAAAGTCCTTGTTGTACACTGGCTTTTTGAGAATAATCTTATCTTTTTGAAGAATGGAGCTATTTATTGTTTTTCCTTACTGTAAAGACAAAACCAAATTGAAATAAATCATAGATAAGAGAGGAAATATGAATCAATGCCAAATCATTATCAAACTTGAAATTATCATTATCTTCCTCAAATGTACACCCATCACCCCCTACGCCCTTCATTCTTGCTGGAAAATAACCACTGCCTTCTCCAACCTTAAATAATGAGGACTCATCTTCACTCTCATCTGGCCAAAGAGGAAAGTAAAACTGTTCTTTTGAGACACACTCTCCCTTATCACTCATTTTGTTTGTCTTATTTACTCTAATTCTGGTATATGTCTTAAAAACCTCCTCTGCACGATGCAGTTATCAATGCCATCAATTAGACAACCCTCATCTCCCTCCTGGATCATCTGAATATATATGATAGCTTTCTAGGTTTGCTTCACTTCAGAAAATCTACAATGCCACTCCTATAGTCTTATTTCTTTTTATAATTTTTTTATTTTTAATTATTATGAGTATATAATAGTCATATATCTTTATAGGGCACATGTGATGTTTTGATACAGGCATACAAGTATTATTTCTTAAATACATTTTTTAAAAATTAATATTACTGATTATTTAAAATGCACCAAGGCATTCTGACATCTAAAAGTGTGAGCCTCCATTCATAGTGTACATGTTTGCTTATGATTTTATATAGTATTCAAGGCCTACTTCTGCTTTCTCTTACCTGGCCTTGGATTCTAATTATCATTAGCTCTATGTTATTCAGTGATCATACCATACCTCTAAACCTATGGATAATCTGTGCTGAGCTTCAAGAAACAGAAACCTTTCTAACCATTTTAAAGGGGTTAATACAGAGATATAAGAAGTGTTCACACAATCACTAGCAGTGCCAAAGAAGGCTTTAAGTCACACCTTCACTAGTGTCCTTTGCTCTCTCTGGAATGCTGTCCTCTATGCACTTGATACACTCATATATTATCTTTCAAGAGTAATCTCAAGTATCAGTCACTCTCTGAAGGCTGCTCTGACTTCCTCAGGGCTACTTGGACACATTCTAGTACCTATTGCACTTTTCACACAATTTTCACACAAAATTATCACATATTTCTTTCAGCCCATATTATTTTATATTTGTTTCCCCCACTCAGAATATAGCCTCCTTTAAAGTTTAAATTTGAATCTCTTTGAAGGTGCATACTATTGTTTTCCCCACCTGCACATATAAACCCTATGGCCTGGATGAGTGCCTGAAAAAATAGGATTAATTTAATGTGTTAAATATATACTGAAGCAATAATCATTTATGTATGTAGCAGAAGTCAAAGATAGTCATTATTATTTTTTTACTAAGCAATGCATTGTAAAGAATAAAATACATATTTGATATGCTTGCAACTTGAATCTTTTTTTCAAACGTGAGAAAATATATTATTTATAAATTATACAAAAGAACAATGACTATCACATTTGAGTGGTGAAAAATTATTTAGTCCAACAATTTGAGTGTTAACTATATATAAGTCTAATCTATAAGACTTCATAATAATCAAAATTTAATAAAATCTATTAAATGGTAAGCTTCTTGAGAAGTATCATGTGAGTTGTTCTCTATTTGCCCTTCATATCTTATACAATATTGGACACCCATCAAATTCTAAATATCTAACAGCTGAATGAAGGAAAAAATAAAATAATAAATAAATTTAAAAATGTAGATTATTAAAAAGTACAGTGAAGAGAAAGATGTTTGATGACCAGATAAAGACACTTTTTTATAATACTCTTGAGGTTTTTTAATTTTATTGTGCCTATTTAAATTTTATTTTCATTTATTTAAGCAGGTAGTACATTTAATTTTTTGTTTGAGGCCATTTTTCATATGTTTAATTTATTAACCTAGTAAAACAGAGTTTGTGAATTCGTAAATAAATCTTAGTCAAAGTTTTTTTGAGCCACATTGATATTTTGAGAGTATCTCAGCTTGGGGTGCTATAACAAATTATAATACCGTAGTCTGGATGGTTTACACAACAAACATTTATTTCTCACAGTCCTAGAGGCTGGGAAGTTCAAGATGAGGGTGCTTGCCAGTTTGATTCTGGTGAGGGAATCTTCCTGCTCTGTAGATGGCTGTCTTCTTGTAGCCTCACGTGGTAGAAAGAGAAACAGATCATCTTTCTCATGTTTCTTCCTATGAGGGCACTAGTCCTGTTCATGAGGGCTCCACCTTTCTGACCTAGTTACTTCCAAGGGCCCCTCCCAAATACCACCACTTTGGGGATTTAGACATCAGCATAGGAATTTTGGAGGGATACAAACATTCAGTTCATAGCAAAGAGGCAAAGGGAGACTGAACTTGTGCTTGAACCAAACATGCAGTAAAAGAGGAAATAAGTCTTTAAGAAAGGTCTGGTAACATAAAAGAATATGTTTTCTGTATTTAATTTTAGAAAAAATCTGGTCTTTGTAAGGTATTTGAAAATAAGCAATCAGAGTGTACAAAAATTAGGTAAAGTTAGAAGGCAACCAAATGATCTGTTGGTATCTAAAATATTTCTGATCCATTTTGGTACTATCTTAAAGCTGATTTTGAGAAAGCAATAGCCAGATAAGGTATACATAAGTTAATATATGTTTTCATAGTGTTTGTAGTATAAACTGTGTTAGAGCATTGATGTAGAGGTTAAGAGTACAAAATGAAAGTAATTATTTTATGTTCACTCCTTAGGTTTGAATACTTTTTTGTTTGCTTTTCACTATGACCCATGTATTTAAATGTAATGAAGATTAGGAAATACATCCATTCTTATGGATCAGTTCAATAGGGGGTAAATTCCTGAAAGCTTTGGCCAAAGAAAGTTTTCAAACATAAAATATTATGTAGGTTTATCGAGTCTGAGTTTCATGGATTTTGAAAGACCCAAATTGTTTCCAAGGAAGTAAAATTATCTTTTCTATGAACAATTTTGTTGACTTGGTCTTCATAACTCAGGATACTTATTTTCCTTGAGAGAAGAAAAGAAAGAGCTTGCTCACACACTTTTCTCTTCTAAAGTTTAACAGCTCTAATTAGGATAATAATCTCTCTTTATGGGAATTGCAAAGAAAATGGGGACAATGCAGCTCCAAAGAAGTATTATTAAAATGTCAGCCTCAAAAAAGCCATGCATTTTAAAGCATTCAAATTTCCACATTTCAGCATTACTTCCTCTTATCCATCTTATTAATGGGAGTGCCTTTTTACTACTTATTTATATCTTTATAATAGAAGAAATATACATATCTGGTGTATTATTCTGTAGACTTACTATTTTAAATTAAAACAATTCAAAAATACTGAGTGACAGGTGATTTGCCCCAAACCATAGTGTTACATTGGTATAATATCTTGAAATTATTAATTTTTTCAAACTGAAAGTTTATAATAAAAAGCTAAAAATGAAATGTGTCAAGCAAAAATAAGTAAATAAAAGTGTGTTCCTGAAGAGCCTAATATAGGCATGAGTCAAAAATGTAAAAGACCATTTTAATAAAATATTGTAGCAGGAAATTGTTGTAATTGTTATATAACTACAGTTGTTATAGCATCAGGTTTGGGGAAGACTTCATATAGTTGGGGAAGAAAAAGATGGTTGGAAAGTTTGTTAGGCGAGAGAGCCATCTTTCAGAATAAGGAGAAAAAAATAGCAGATTTTTGGAATATTTGGATGAAAGAAAGGAAAAAATAAAAGTAGAGATTCATCTTTGATATAGAAAAGAAAGGCAATATTAGGTTTTATAAATAAGATTAGTTTGAATTAATCAGGTAAATATAAGATGCTTGTATAGATGAAACTATCAGTGCATGTTATGCAGAAATTTATTTTTATAATTTAATATTTACCATAAACATATCTTCCTTCATATTGCATATTTATATTATTATCATAGAGGGAAAAATTGTACGAAACATTAGCAAGAAAAATTTCTCTTAAGAGAAAATATTTTGCATGAAAAGGCATAACTTTTTACTGAGCTATATAAGAAAGATTATCTATTTTTGGAAGAAAGGTTTTGTTATTTTCCTAGAGAAAATTATTATATTTTATAACTTATAAAATATATCTATTAATTGACTTTTGCTAAATATGATAATAAATAACAATAAAATGGATCTAGTAAAAGGAAAGTAGTCAACTTGAGTTTTGTTAAATCCCAAAGTAAATAGAAAGTTATTTATTATCCGTTTGTACTTTGAAATCTTTGTTTTTTTGGTCTGCCATTCAAAAAATTCAATGAAGTGCCTGAAACCAATGTCATACGTGACATCTTACTGTTGATATTTGTAAAAAGTCTTTCTAGACCAGTGAGTTGAACAGCAAGCCATCTAAATTACCTTTCACATCAAAAATCTGCAACGATTGCTGTTACAGGCAGCAAGAAGTATGCATTATATCTAAACTTATATGACCACAAAGAATAAGTCTCAAAGCTAGGGCATTTGAAAGAAAGTTAATAATCTGAATTCTTAAGAATCCTTGGAATATGTACATCAGCAAAATGAACCCGTTATTACATTATAGTATATTTATTATATTATTTGCTTACAGCCAGAAATAACTGCAGATGTGCAGATGTGTTTTCACAAATTAATTAGGAAATGTTTTATATTACAATGATTCTTAAAGACATGCAATAAAACATAGTTTTAATTATTTGAGAAATATCTCTATCAATAGTGCATATCCCTTGTGTATATATGATCTGTGATACTTCCATCAGTTAGACATTCATTCATAAAACTAACTTTTGTAGGATGGATGTTCCTTGAAGAGTTAAGGTTTTTTAACTTGAGTTGGAAACACTCATGAAATTAATTCACAGGTAACTTTGAGTTAAAATTTCAGCCTCATTCTTTGAGCCAGCAGTTATTTTCTCATGAAAAGTAAATTTAAGTAAGCACATATTGGAGGAGACTAACCAATCAAAATCAGTGGAATGGATTACATAATTGAATTTCACTGCTAGTGGATAGTTTACCTACATTTTTTGCTCAGTAGGTAAGCCCCCTCCTTCATTGTTCCATTAATTAATTTCCTTCTGTACAATTTCCTAAATAACTTCCTCAAAGTAAATCTGAGTCAACTATTTTTAAATAGCTTATTTTTTCTTTTTTGAAGCAGAAACAAATGCATAGTCCTAACACAAAAGGTTACACAGGGCATGCATTGAGAAGAAAATCTCCCTTTCATTTGTTTTGCCTCGTTTATTGGTTTCTCACTGGAAGAAACCATAGGTATCACTTATGTATATTTTCAAATATTTACATTGTATATAAAAATACTTTTATGTTTTAAAACAAACACTGAACCACAAATCCTACTACTCTTCACATTACATGATTTTTAAACATTATTCATAACGATTTATGTAGAGAAACTGCATTCTTTTAAATATTTGAATATCATACTGTGCCAATATAATAGCTGATCAAATGGGTGGATTTGACCCATTTACAAGTATATAGTATTAACTCTATCATCTATTTTTAATTTTTTTATTAAGGCACAATTTATGTGTAACAAATTATATGAATTTTGACAGATAAATATTATCCTTTATATTTTTTTCTGTGTGTGTGTATTGCTTTTAATGATTTGGAAAGTTAAATGTTCAATATTATGGTTAGCTATAATTTCAGTAACTATTGCTTCATAGCAAATCACCCCACTCTTAGTGGTATTAAACAACCATTTTATTAAGCTCACAGACTCTGTGGGTCAAGACTTTGGATAGATCAGACCAGGATGATATCTTTCTGCACTATATCATCTCATCTGAAAACACTCTAAGGTAGGGCTGGAAACATTCTGAAGTGTCCATCCTCACATCTGGAGATTGATGTATGCTGTTGGCTGAGGCTGAAGCCATACCTGTGGACTAAGACAACAGCTTATTCATATTTCATCTTCCTGTTAAAGCACAGGGCCTAATACATAATATATACCTAACAAATATTTCTTGAAATGTTGATATATGACATCTTATTACCTAGTTTATAAATGAAAACACTGATCATATTTGTTATCTTTTAGAAATAACCTCTATTTAATTATATTAAATTGATGATGATGTCCTAAGGATGTTTTGATTAATAGTTTTCATTTTCCTCTGCATTTTCAGTGAGGAATCATTACGAATCATTCTGTTATAAATATCAGGCCAGGTCCCTAACTACATAACCATCAGCTACTTTTATTTGCTTAAATGTATAGTCAGTTAATCCAGTGTTGTGTTAAAGATTTCTTATCAATATTGTGTTATTCAATAAATATTTATCAAACACAACATGAATTTAATCCAATTTTCAGATCCTTTTGAGTAATACAAAAGAAAGATCCTCTTCTCAAGATGCACTAAGCATGGTAAGAGATAAGGCTTATACTCCTTTAAAATGTTTTATTTTGTTTAAAAAATAATATGGTAATAAGGACAAAATTACAAATTTTCTACCATCCAAACAGCTACATATAACCACAGTTAATATTTATAATATTACTTCCCAGGTATTTTTCCCATGTAATAATGTAAGAAAGAATAGTAGAGTGGATTATAGCATAGCTTTGGAGTCAAATGATGTGCCGGAGAAGAGTAAACTAATCTATTTAAACCTCACTGTTCACATCTACATAATGGAGAAAAAAATATGAACTACTGCATGAAGTAGTCATCACAATGTCTTAGTCATTAAAAAAACCCTCTAAAATAGTTGTTTGTATTCTCATGCTATAGACAGAGTTTAAAAATACTATAATTAATTTAATCATTTCTCCTGATAAAAATTTTATGTTTTCCCAGTTTTCTGTTTCCTTAGCTACTTTTTTGCATTTTTGTTTTCTTTTTACAAATAGAAGTAATGCTGGCATGAACATCCTCAATTTTTTTTAAAGCTATATTTTTATACCTGCAAACAGATCTTTACAATAAAATTCTGGAAGAAAAATTACTAAATAAGAAAATACTTTTTAGTTAATTTAGGTTTTAAAATATATTCTTTATATCAGCTGTACACTTTATATCAACAAAACACATAGTGTTTTGTTTTCTTTAGTCCATGGGCCTTTGTAGAGATATATTTTATTTATTTTTATTTAAGTTTACTTAATTCTTACTGTCTTTGATAAGATTAGTATATGTGAAAGTTTTGATTCTGCCATCTTATAATATTGATTTATATTGTTAATGATTCAAATTTTTTAATATTTTTCTATATTATATTTATTTTTGTTTTGTTTTGTATGCATATTTCTTTTTTTACTAACTTTTAATGAAATGGATTAATCTCTACTTTTTCATTGTTTATCAGGGCCCATTATTTTTGGAAGACTTTTAATTTACATATTTTTGCTTCACCAGGCCTGTAAGACTGCTGAACTTTTGTTCATTCTTCCAGCTTTTTATCCTGGGAATCAGCAACTGCTTCAAGGGATAGTAGTTCCATATATAGGCTTAACCACTTTATGCTTTTATTTTCTTCAGTCTTATCTACACAAGTCCTTGTTTCCTTGATAGCTTTTCAATGCGTACAAAGAGCTTTCTTTTCATTTCTTCTTCTTTAAATATCTTTTCTAGTTTTTCTTTTCCATGCCAAGAGACTTGGTGTACAACTCGGCCACCATTACCACCAAGAAAATAAACCATTTCTTGACAGAGTAAACAATTATAGTTTGATTATTATTTTAAGTCAGTACTCTAGAAAATTAATGCCGTGATTTTTGGATGCCATTGTTACCATCTGGAAGTCTGCTGGTAATATATAATACTAACTTTTTATAAGTACATGTATCTTTTGTCTCCCTTTGCTTCTAAGATTGCTTGCTTTTTCTTGTGAAGTTTCTACATAGTATGTCTACTCATGGACTTTAAAAAAATTATGCCAGTTTAGATATTTTGTGCTTCTTGAAAATTTTGTCTTATTTTAGTATGAGAATATTCTCAGCCATTTGCTCTTCAAGTTTTGCCTTTCTTCAACTTTCTCTAGTCTTTTATTCTAGAACTGTAACTAGATACATATTCATTCTATCTACTATGTATTTTAAATTATCTTTCATATAATTAAACTTTATTTTCTTTTTGGGCCGACATTCTAAAAAATCTCTTTAGCCAGATATTTATTAATATATTTTTCAGTTCATTCTTCATATGATTCTATTATATATTGCTGTTTAACACATTAATTTTGTGTTTTATTTCAACCGTTATGTCTTGTTTTTGAAAATTTACTGGGTTGATTTTAAGACCTGCCTGGTCATTAGTGAAAATGTGGCATTTTCACATTTGTGAATTTATTCTTTATTTCCTTTTTCTTTTCAAACATAATTATCTTGTATGTTGGCATTATCAATTATTGGCAAAACATGTAGTTTTAAAGTGGTGTCTTTATTGCTAACAAAATTTCATGATGTCTTACCTCCTGGGATGGTTGGTGGCTGTTGATTGTCAACTCAAATTTACTTGTGAAATTTGTGACTGATTCTACCTGATACTGGGAACTCTATCAACCTTGGACCACTCTAGATCCCTTTAAAGTCATGGCTCAATAAAAGTATCGTGAGTTTTAACCCTCTTACTCTGTTTTACATCCAAAATTTACAATCTCTGCTGCACGCAGAGTTGTTGCCGGTATCTGTTCTCAAAAAAGCAACTCATCCTGGCTCTCTCACTGGTTTCTGAGTTTTAAGATCAGATTTTAGGTCATGTTTCCACCCTCTCCCCCACTGGGTGTATGTGGTGGGGAAAGGTGCTAAACTGTGGTCTTTGCAGATTGTCCACGTATCCCTAAATGTCCCCAGACATATATTCAAAACAATAAATCCATGTCTTATTGTTTGGCCTTGAAAGGGTCCTTTAGACAATCTGGTCTACTATGACCCTGAAAATGTGCTCTACCCTCCTTGATAAATGATAAAATTCTACCCTTTGACCAAAACATTAGCTGTCCAAAAATTCCAGTCTCAAACATAACTATGCTATTTTATCTCATGGAGACCTGTATTCATTTGATGCCTTCCTGTTACTCCAGTCTCTCTATCCCTTTTTGGCCTCACTTCCTTTCCTACCAGTCAAAACCAAATAAACAATAATGTTATCCAATCTCTCAGGACTGCACTAAGAATTTCTTCAGGATTTCCAACTTTCATAAAATATTCTCATACTCCTTGTAATTTTTCACCCCTAAATCAATCCAGTCATTTATTTTCTTCTAATCTTCTAAAAACTTTCCACCCAGTTACGGAAAATATCATATACCTTTTGAATATTAGAAATATATAACATTTAATATTAGTTTGGTCCTAAGGTTGCTTGTCAGTCTTTTACTCATTTTCAGAGGATTTCATTCCCCTTAATTTTTGGTTAGAAAGTTATTCCAAAGGTTACCACTACTTTTTTTACTCTTGGCTTTATAAATGAATGCATGAATACCCTATTTCAGTAAGAATACATTAATTAACGTTTAAGGGCAAATTATGTTACCATGTTTGCTTCGAAATTTTTTTTGTTTATTATGTTTAACCTTTTTCTTGTTCTAGAGCAGGAAATTATCCAAGGAAATTTCCTCTACTAGTTTATTCACTATTTAAGCAAATAAACATTAGAATCTTGATATACTTTTGATCTGTATTAGGTATTTGAATACAAAGATATATACGACAAAGTGGCTACAATTGCTGAGGAGAATTGTATAAATTAAACTCAGAAATTTCTGAGACTGTAATAGGTGGTATAGTAAAAAAGTGCAATAAAGCAAGAGAGGAACACCAAATTATGTAAAGAGTGGGAATAATAAAGACAAGTTTCACACTCAAGATTAGCTTTGAAAAGAATGCATAAGGTTTCACTAGGGTGAACAGGAGTAAGATAGATATTCCAAACATAGGAAAAGAATATTCAAAGTCACTAATATATGAGAAATTATGGCATGGCTAAAGACCTGAACACAATTATATATAATTAACAAAGAAACTATTTGGAGAAGTCGAAGTAAGGAAAAAACTTATCTCATTTTCCTTACAGATTTTTTTTAAATGTTGATCCTCATACTAAAAAGTGAGTGTCCTGTCAGGACATTTATCCATCATTTTGTATTTACTGTTTATTACAGTGGCTGAATAATTGTCAATAAATATTCAGTAAATATGTTATTGATAAAAAAAACCTGTTATTATTGGACTTAGACCCAAAGGGCTGTGTTTTACAAAAGAACAAAATTAAGTTTGAGATTAATGTATTGTGTATCACCCACTATTATAATATATTTCATTTTTAAAAAGGACAGACTATATAATCATATGGTAATCCCTTCATTTATACATCAGAAGGTGTAAGTCGAAGCCCTGAAAAGAAATGCAACACTAGACTAGTGAATGCCAATGGAATTATTGAGAAAGAAAGAAAACTCAATTCCTAAGGAATGTATGTTTGTATGTATGTGAAATGGGGCTAAAAGCATTTAAGAAAGAATTCCCAAGACATCATAAATAGCAAAGGGACAGAGCACAGTGTGGAAGAAGAATGGTAAAAGTAGTGAGGATTATCAATGTGAAAGGGTGAGTGGCAGAAGATGCTGCATATTGGTCTGACAATATATAAACAGTCAAATGTCCTGCAAAAAAGTTTTTTTGAAGTGAGATTTCAAAAATATTTCATAGAAATGCCAAGTGGAAAGACATTCCATAAGATTAAATGTTAAATGTTATGAACAAGTAGGCTGTCAGTGACAACAAAAAAGGAAAAAAAGAAAAAGAAATATTTTGTGGGAAAAATGAGTTTTCCCAAATGTAAGCTCTTTCTAAGTATTTTCAATCTTTTTACTCTTTTGAACTCTGAGTAAAGTCGTGCTCAATTTAGGTTTTAAATTGCAATTGTTTCAAAATTCTTCTGAGAGACTGCCAGAACTAACTCATTGAGGGGGAAAAAAAAAAAAAAAGATTAATTGTTCAGTGAGTATTATTGCCCCAACTGTATCTCACAGATATACAAGTCTATATTGCTTGTTTTCTCCAAGAGAAAATTTAATTTTAGCTAAGAAATAAACGATGAGAGTCAGAAAGAATTCATATTATTTTTCAAGAAGAGTTCATTTTCTTTCCCAAACCATCAATAAAATCAGGATTAGACTTTATGCCCTGGTTCTCTTAAATATATTGTGACTGTTGACTTTTGGTATAGTAACAACATTTTCGTTGGCAGTGCAATAAAATTAGATGTACTCAGAAGACTTCAGCAAGCAATGAATGTTTTTAAGTAGAGAAAATATAATTTTTAAAATACAAGCATTAAGATTAGAAAAGGTCTCTACTCTAAAAAAGGAATATCTGTCAGAAAATCTATTTAAATAAGACAATATTAGTAGCATCTGAACAGAAACACATGTCATGTCTGGGCTGTAATATAAACTGTGTGGTCAAAGAGATTCAATGTGAGATTCTGAAATACATAAGAAAGAAAGAAAGAAAGGAAGGAAAGAAAGAAAGAAAGAGAGAAAGAAAGAAAGATAGATCTAATATGTATTCTTAACATTAGATCCATGTGGATAGTCTAACATCTGCTACCTGCTGCTGCTGACCATAGTGTTAAAACCATTCTAATCAATCTGACATTAATCTTATGCTTAATTTTAGCAAAAAATATAATTTAGTGATATCAAATCCTATTTTATGTGCTTTTTTCCCCCAAAGACATACTTTGTAGAATAAAATCCAATCTTAATTTAGGTTCATTATGATAACCTTTATGTAAGGAATGATTGGAGGAATCATTAAAAAGATTATATCCCAAGACCCTGAGTATTGGTTAAAAAAAATAAAACAAAGTGCCTGTTTGATACATGTGTTCACTCATACATGATTCAAATGCATCCAATCTGTCTACAAGTAAAATAAATGATAATATCTAAAATGCTTATAAACCCAGATGATATTCATTTGCACAATCACCAGTTATCATCTGACATCTCTGTTCTTTCTGGTGTGCAGTCATAGTGGTTATATGCACCCATGTTGGTAACCCCATAAACAGGATATCTAAGCAGTTTTATACAACTGGATCTGTCAGTTCAGACGGCTTCACTGAAAAGTGGTATCTAGATCTTGATTTCCTCTTTCAGTGTTATCCTGTAAGGACAAAATATTTTGGCTGCTTCATGTTAAAATATAAACTTTAATTTATTTGCCTTCACAATGGAAAGGTGTCTGCCTTTGGGAATAGATAAATAACAAACTTGTATAGACTTTTCAACATTGGTTGTTTTGAAAATGAACTCATATCCCCTTCTGATGGCTGAAAGAGAGGATCAGGATTTTAGGAAAGCCCAGCTACATATTTCTCCAGATAAAAGAGAAATTTGCTTTTCAGAGTATGCCTGTTGAAGCAACATTTTTACCCATACCTCTTAGTCTGTTTGCTCATTATTACTTTTTTCTTCCCCTCCTTTTTTAAAAAATAAAATATGGAAGAATGTAGTGATGATTAAATGAAAATGATCCCATTTATTTAATCACTTAATAAAGACCTATTCTAAGTTAATTGAAATTATTGGACATGTAACAGCAATATGAATATTAGTGACAATTAGTCAATATACATAGAGATTTCATGTTATTTTCCAAAGAAATTAGTTTTTTAATAAAATTGATATTATACAAGGGAAAATATATGTTAGAGCTATTATATTAATCTCTAAGCATATAAATAAAAACTAACCAGTCACTTAACTACTACTGTTCTGTTCTTTTGGTGCAATTTAGCGATTATTTCATTCACCCTCTGTTTCTTTCTTTAAAGAGCATTTCTGTAAAATTAATGAATCTTTCACTCCATGTTGAATGTACAGATTTCATAGAATCAGTGAAAATAATCACTATTCCAATGAGCACAGAAATTTTAAAATGTATTTATATATTTATTTCTATATCCATATTAAGTTTATTTTTGTAAGTGAATAGTCCATTGATGTTGATAGCTATAGTGTAAAAAGTTTCTTACTTTCTCCTTTTTTTAATTTATTTTTATTTTTCTAATTTTATTGTTTTTAATTCAGGATATCATGGGGGTACCAACATTTTGGATACATGAAATGCATTTGCCTCACCCAAGCCAGGGCCATAAGTGTGTCCTTCTCCCACACAGTGTGCCCCATCTCCATTAGCTGTGGGTTTACCAGCCCCACCCATTCTACCCACCCCCGCCAACCCCCTACCTGACCTGCACCCAGTGAGTATTACTACCATGTAAACACCTTAGTGTTGATCAGTTAGCAGCAGTTTGATGGCGAGTACATGTGGTGCATGTTTTTCCATCCTTGTGATACCTCACTTCGAAGGATGGGCTTAATCTCTATCTAGGATGATATAAGAGGTGCTAGATCACCATTGTTTTTTGTAGTTGAGTAGTATTCCATGGTATACATATACTACATTTTAATAATCCACTCATATATTGATGGGCATTTGGGTTGTTTCCACATCTTTGCAGTTGTGAATTGTGCTGCTATAAATATTCGAGTGCAGATGTCTTTATTATAGAATGTCTTTTTTTCCTTTGGATAGATGCCTAGTAGTGGGACTGCTAGATCAAATGATATTTCTGTTTTTAGCTCTTTGAGGTATCTCCAAATTACATTCCACAGGAGGTGTACCAATTTGCAGTCCCAGCAGCAATGTAAGAGTGTTCCAGTCTCTCCACATCCACACCAGTATTGTTGTTTTGGGACATTTTGATAAAAGCCATTCTCACTGGAGTTAGGTGATTATCTCTTGGTGGTTTTTATTTTCATTTCCCTGATGATTAGAGACATTGAGCATTTTTCCATATGCATGGAGACTTGGACTCAAGTCATCTTACACTTAGTCCAAGATCAATGTATGGTAGTAATAAATAATCCCCTTTTTATTTAACAATGTTAAATAAAATAACATTGTTTAGTTATTCCAAACTAGGATATTGGCAAACATTTATGTTATAGTCCAGTTTCAGCTTTCTGCAACTTGAATTTTAAAGATATCAATTTTATACACTATTGATTATGTAAGCAAGGTATAATTTTCATGTAATATTGTTGGTATGATGACAGGTGTCCCAGGAGTGGACTGCAAATATTATAGTGCTTTGTGCTATTGAATGTACTTGAGAAACCATACAGTTTTCAACTTAAAATACATTACACATAATGATGTAATTTAGAGAGCAAAAGAACTAGGTGAAATATTGCTCAGTCATCACAAATAGGTAAAGTGAAGAGACCCTCTACAAAAAATCAAACCATATTGTTGTCTAATTAGTAAGATCCTTTTATAACACATAATAGTGACATTTGATGATGACAAGGTTTTCTGTAAAATTACTTGTAAATAACATGATGGTATATGGCCTTTATTAGGTTTGTTGTCATATGTCGTATAAACAGTTGTGCAAATCTTTGACCCATAACTAGTTCCCTGTAGAACTTGATGTATCAACAAATCAGGGCAGATTTTTTTTCTAATGTGACACCAAGTTCTGAGAAGGCAATTAGGGAAAATAAAATCTCTGGACAAATCCTCCAAAGCATTTCCAATTACTTGGTATGTCATTGATGGATTTTTATTTTGCTCTTGAAATTAGTAGCATACACAATTTGAACCAACAAATATCCCACTCCTTACTTTGAATGTGTCAGCAGTTAAACTGAAGAATATTTATTTTACTGTTTGATGAATTGAAGAATAAACAATTAATCAAAGATATTCCTTTCCTTCCTTTAACCCTTGATGGATGATCTTGTATACATTGTGTCATTGATGGATATTTATTTCACTTCTGTAAATAGTGATGCATAAAAGTTTAACTGCAGATGCATGCCTCTCACACTCTTGATGCATAAAAATTTAATTGCTACATTGCTGAGAGATAATGGACTGTATTACTTTAGGACCTAAGTTACTCCCAGTTAGTTTCTTTCTTAGAAAGATTCGTTAGCACAAGGAACTTTTTGCTTAGGGAACTACAGTAGACATGAATTGAAGAACTTTGTGTCCACCATACTGTTAAGCTCTTTAGGACCTTAGGATTAATGCTTAATGTTTATATTATATTCCTAGTTCTACAACAGTTCCTGGCATGGCTATTTACTGAATCTATAAGAAAAATACTCATAGAAATGAAGATTACTAAAATGAATTACTATCAATTCATTCATTCATTCACTATTTGATTCATTGCTTAAAAAGTAGTCTACCTGGCTGTCTAAAATGCCTCTTTTCATTCAGATCTCAAAGCCTTCCAGCCTAGTTTATATGCCTATGATTCCCTTAGGACTGTTCTTTCAATTCAAATATAATTTTTTTTTGTTGTTTTTTGGGGCTTCTTTTAGATAAAGTCTTGCTGTGTCTCCCTGGATAGAGTGCAGTGGCATCTTCATAGCTCACTGCAACCTCCCTCTCCTGGGCTCAAGTGATCCCCCGCCTCGGCCTCCCAAAGTGCTAGGATTACAGGAGTGAGCCACTACGCTCGGCCAAATATAATGTTTTAATCTTTATTTTATTTGTCTTTTCTGCACTTTCTGCAATGTTTGATCCTTCTGATGACTCTATTCTTGAAATTATCATCTTTTTATATTAAGAATATCTCTTTTTTGTTTTATTTTTTCATTTGAGCTTTGTTTTTGGAAATCTCAACCAAACTTCATCTATAAGTCATATGTAGATTATTGTTTTTTTCAGTCTTAAGCCAACTACTTCATTCTCCATATTCCATAAAATTAACTTTTCCTGAAATGAAAATCCACTTATGTCACAGCCTTGCTTAATATATTTCAATATTTGTATCACCTATAAGGTCAAATTTTATCATAGTATGCAAAGCTCTTCATATTAGAACCTCCATCAGTATTTCCAAGATCATCTCCTTCCAGTCTCAGATACAAGCCTTATATTTTAGACAAAATTTATGGTAAAACTTGTGGTACTCCAAATAGGTAATGATTTCTCATGTCTTTTGACATATTAGTTCCCTCTGTTAGGATAGCTATTTCCTCTTTATTCTCCACCATTTGAATGCCTGTTCATCAAAGCTGACTTAGCTCAAATTATATGTCGTCTGTGAAGGTTTTCCTTAACTCCTTTGTTAGATTAGGCATTACTTCTTCAAAAGGCTTTGAAAATTTTTGAAACATTTTTACATTAAGTAGCACTTTTTCATTACAATACCTGTATAAATATATCTAGATACTGTAAGCACTTTTTCACTTCTGATTAACTGTAGCACTCTTTTATTACAGTATCTGTATAGACATATTTCCTTCATTATATTATGAATGGATTATTTCAAAGTAGTGAGCACATTCTATTTCATATCCACAGAAGCTAGTTTAGCACCTAGCATATAAATGACACTTAAAAATGTTTATTGAAAGACTGAAATAAAGAATGAAATTCAAGATAGAAACCAAGATTTAGAGGCATAGTTAATGTGTCAATATCTTCTTTGAGTTAAGTATTTTAATCATGATAGAGAAAAGAGGATGTGTATTGTGAGCAAGGATTTACATAATGTCAAAAAACAGGAATATTTTTTAAATTATTATTTATGAAGTCAATTACAATGAGTCTTTTTAAGAGGACTAGGTATATTTTACAAAATGATAGATGCCTGAGTGTGTTAAGAGATTTACTGGTATGAATAAATTTGAAATTGATGAAAAAAGAAAACTATCAAAGGAAAATTTTAATATTGGACACTATGTAGAAAAATAGGCATAGCAGAGAATAAAGAATATTTTATAAACTTCCTAGTGATTCTCCTTAAAAAAGTAAAACATAGAAGGGGAGTATAACAATCTCATTATAAAATATCTATCTACTGATACCTGGCATGTGTCACTTGTAAACAAAGTGAGCATACAAACACACATATTTGTAAATATCTGGATCCTCCTGGAAGCTTCATTTTCCTAAAATTAGCAAATCTGATAAAGTATTGAATGGCTGACCTTGCAAGAAATTTCTTTTCTTTAAAGAATAAAAGGAAGTAAAAATGAGAATTGGTACTTTGAAAATAGTATTGACAACAAAGGAAAAAGTAGTTACCATTGAAGAACCAAGAGATAATGATCAAATTATATTAGTATTGTATTAGTTATCTAATGATTTTTTTTTACATCAGAGACAGTGTAGTGAAATGGTGATTACAACTTACGGCAAAATATCTTGAGATAAGACAGGACAATTCTGTCCAAGTCAATAAAATATTTAAGATGATTCAAGGGTGTAATACATCAAAACTCCACAATGTATTATAACCAATTATATAAAAGGAACAAGTATAATTTGTGTAAAAAAAAGTAAATAATTAAAACAATCTATGTCAAATCTTCAAATAGATAGAGAGCTCAGATTTAAAAGAATCTGTAAAATAAGACTAAATTTTAACCTTTAGCTACCTAGTAAATAGACTGTCTATGATACTTTTTTCCTGAATGTCTGAAAGTTAGATTTTGTTGTAGTGTCCTATAGCTTAGATTTCAGTCGTGAGCATCAAAATGCATTGGAGGAAAGTGTCCAGTCCTATCTACAATAATTTACATTGGTCTTGGTTACACTCTATGTACAGAGAATGAATTTGTTAAAAATATTTTTGAGATCATAACAAAATATGGCTTATTTTTGAGAAATGATGAAATAAATTTGGTATATTTATAAAGCATAAAAGATAGTTAATAGAGATTAATATAGATTAATGATTGTTTGAAGTCTTCTACTGTGTAAAAAGTAAATTTATTCAATGTTGCTTCAAAGGGTAAAGAAAAAAAAAGGAGGCTGGTTTCAAAAAGACTTTTCAATAGTTCTGACCACTCAAGGCACAGTGTTTCTCAAAAAGTACATTTTATCTCCCTGAAAACATACAAGAAGTCTGGGTGGTCTCAAAGTCAGAAATGTAGAAGAATTTCAGAGGCATATGGGATTCTTACTCTTTAAGCAGAAATTTTTTTACATAAGTAATTGATTTTTCTATATTTTTATTTTACAACAATTTTTCTTCTTCAGGTAGTGTTAAATTGTAAAACATTCAGATCCTAAGAGAAAAATAAGATTAATTGAGCATCACAGCTCTGAGTTTCTACTCAGAAATGCTTGAAATACTCTTTCCATACAACTTTTGAATAACATTTTAACAGATTGCTTTGATATTGGGGAAAAAAAACACACTCTAGATTTGCTTTTCCTTTGTAACCTAGATAATTTATTGTTAGTTGATATCATAAATATGTGAGGTTAGTGCATATTTTCTCACATATATAAGTTCTATTTTACATTTGGGATAATCATTTTGAAATATGGGAATAAAACTGGGAAGCTGGAATGGCTTCCCTCAGAAACGCAAAGCCACAAATATCAGTGTACTACCATCTTTCCTTCTTTCTTCTGTTTCTTTTTATCCATTTTCCTTCTAATATTCATTAGATTAACATTTCCAGGACTGAATTAGCCATCAAATAGAAGGAATAATAAGAATGTATGCTTCAAAAACAAATAAACAAAACCTCATTATTTAATAATATAGACATAAAAAATGCAATGCATAGTATTAGTGATTTGTGATAAAGTCCCATATTGGCAGTATGCCAAAAATATATATATAGTTCTAAAAGAGGGTGTGATTTTATTCTTTGGAGTTCTAATAGCTGAGTTGGATCTTGAAAGTTAAGTTATAGCTTACCAGAATAGTAAAGGGCTAAAAAGAATCCAGGAATGGAGTTTCCTGTTCAAGGTCATGAAGATGTGATATCAGATGGCGCATTGAAGAAAGGATTCATTTGTCATAGTGAAGAAATGAGTGAGAGGAGGATGGGTATTGTAGGAAATGAAACTAGAGGATAGACAGGTAGGTTCTAGAACTTAGGAGTATTTTGTGCCTTGCAAAGAAATGTGAATTTTATTGTATAGTTGATGAGGGCTTATTAAATGGGTTTAAGGAGAGAAATAATATGGATAGATCTGTCTCTTAGAGATGGTACTAGAGAGTGGGAATACCCTAAAATTTCTCCTGTAGCCCAGTTGACAAGTGATAATATTCAAGTCTAGATGCTGCTGTGGAGAGGACCAGAGAGATCCAATATATTGAACCAGGGTTGAGAAAATTGGAAGTTGTAGTTGAAAAAAAGGTTTAGTGATTACCTGAGCTAATCCCAAAATTTTGAGTGTTAATGAATTATTAAGCAAGATGGAGCAGGTTTTGGAGAAGAGAGATATGCTGATAATGTAGAATGACTATTATTTAGGTACTGAATAAACACTAATATTTTTCCTTTCCTAAGACTCTACCATGAATGTCAAATTTAGGATATATTAGATTATTTGGTATCTGAAACTAAATTATCACTTTTTAGGATTTTTAAAATACCCATATTCTACATTCACATGTTTATAACATGTGTATAATAATTACATAGAGTTTTAAATGGTGGTACAAAACCCCAAATGAACATTGGGTTAAATCCAAATATGGAAACATCTATAGTTACTGAATGGGCTTTTCAAATGTTAAATTTTTAAGCATAGGTTCATATGTCACACTCTTTCCAAATTTTCCCTTCATGTTGATTTCTGTATGTTTATACTCATTTCCAACATCATTGATCAGCTTAGATTAACAACTCAGAGATGTTTTATATTTATTTCTCATATTCCATCAATTATGTAAACTTAGTAATGTTTAATATTTAAATAATACTTCTATGTTATTTCATATTTTTTATCTCCATGTAACATCAAATTCTACTTTTGCAAACTTGTATCAATATTCATTACTAGATAATGTTATAAAATATATAGAGAGATTGCTTCTCCATCTTGGTTGTGTTTCAGAATCATCTTTATTGCTTAAAATCCATATTCACAGCGCCTTCACAATAACCTGATATGTCTTTGCCCTCATCTTTTACTAATCCCTCCTTCATATTTTCTATTCCAGTCCCATTGGCTTCCTTGCTAATCTTCCTACCTGCTGGGCAACCTAGTAACTTTTCACTCTTCCCCAAGATATCTGTAAAACTTTCTTCAAATGTAACCTTCTCAATGACACCTGCCGGATGAATAGTTTAAATTAAAACACCTCTGGTTCCCTTTTATCTGAATATTTGTCGCAGTATTTTCTACCTTATGTCATCTTCTAAAATTTATTTATTTATTAAATCTCTCTTTCATTAGAACATACATTCTACAATTTATTTTTCTTTTTTGTTCACTGATAGCTCTCAATTGCCTGCGATAGTTCCTGCTACGTAGAAAATGCTTAATCAATAAAAGAATTTACTGAATGAAAATCTCTGAGTTTGAAACCCAGGAAATTTTACTATTGAAAACGTCACATTAAATTATCTTGCTTTGTCAGGATTGCAAAACTCCTGTCCTACAGATTGTCATATAAGCATAATATGATTTTAACAGATAATGAGTAATCATTCTAACCAGAAGATTTTTTGAGCCCCTTCATGATATTGGTTAAAGTTTGACTATATTTTTTGTATTGGGAATAAGAAGGATTCATCTTTTAATAGGCAAAAAGCTGTTGGATCTGCTATTTCATGGATAGAATAGACTGCAGTTCACATTTTGTTAGAATTAGTAAAACTTACTTGTTTTAGTATCTAAAGCAGATATGATTCAACAACTCACCAAGCGGTGATAAAGAGGTGCTATTTATATAGTTATTTCATTGCCTGTAGATACTTGAAATTTGGCCACACACTTTAAATGGACCTTTTTCTTGTTCACAGTTAGTACAACTTTTGGATCATCAGTAAAACTGGTAAAAACAGAGACAGTGTCCTCCTACACATATGTCTCACATGGTACTACTTCTGGACTAATAAGAAGAGCAGCAGAATTTAACTAAACTAACAACTAGGCGAGCAAAATGAGTATATTGAATGCAACAATGGATAATTAAATTAACCTTTGCAATGACAGAATTGTAGAATGTATTTACAAATTGGATTAGAGACTGTAGACTTCTTAATTTTTTAGAAGTTGTGAGGAATGTAGAAAAACTTACCGAAGGTAGATGATTGATAGATAGACATAGATGAGAAGAGATGATGGGTGAGTGGGTGGATGAATGGATGGATAGATTTTTTTAAAGAATCAAGTGTCTCATTTACTTGTCTTTGATGTAAATATAGTAAGTGCCAGACCCTGAATCTGACTTTGCCTTCCAGATTCCCCTTTGAAACTCCATTTTGACATTCTGTGAAGTTCATGCTATCTTACTCAGCACCATATTACAAACCATCAAGGGATAAAATTGAAAATTCTTTTATGTTTTAACAAGTGAAATAGAGTTTATCTACTTGTATTAAACTGTTGTTTTTAACTCTGTGTAAGCATGGGGGGATGATGAAGACATTTACAGTATTTTTAAAATGATATTCCCAAATAGAAAAGAGTTAAGCAGTATATGTTATATGTAAGTATTCCTTGCCTTACTTTTTTAACCAGATAGACTTAGTCTTAAATATTGAGATTTTGGAGAATCTATTTTGGAAAGAGAGTGAGCAGATGTTCTCAGCATATTTAGACATGACATTATTACTGGAAAGAGAAGTAAGAGGTATAATATATAAAATACATCAATTCAGCATGCTATTTCATAATTATATTTCTTTAAAACGTATTTGACTCCAGGGCACTCTAAGAAGAGCAGCTGATTTATTCTGTATTTATTTAAGACCTAGACCTCTGATCTCTCAGCTTGGCACACATAGGGAAGAGCAGCAGCAGCTAAAATGTGATAAGGGGATAGAACTGTGTGGATTTTGGAATAGAACCAGGGCAGGATGGAATGAATAAATCCTCAGGTCTTAGGGATTTGTAAAAGCAATATGCACTTCAAGAAAATTGTAGATTGTCATTTTTTCTACATTCTCCATAATTTTTTAGTCACATTCTCATATACTTCTTTTTTGTTTTGTAATAGCACCCTCCCACTCTCATTTTTGTTTTGTTTCATTTTGTTAATAAACCTTCAAGGAATGGGAAAGTAAAGTGACTACCTAAATAAAGAATAGTAAACTGGAGCTTTTTATTTTCAAGATTTTATGGCTTTTTAGTCTGTATTTATGATTAGAATTGAGTTTGCAAATTTTGATGTTTTTGAAGAATGTTGTGTCTGTAAATGAAGCTGATTGCGAATTGTGAATTTCTGTGTATATCTGTGATAGACAGAATCATGGCCTTCCAAAAATATCCTTATCCTAATCCCGGAACATAAAAATATGTTGTGTTACATGGCCAAGGGGAAGGTAGGTTGGAGAAGGGATTAAATTTGCTAATAAATTGACCATAAAATAGTAAGACTAGCCTGGATTATCCAGGTGGGCCCAGTATAATCACAAAGTTTCTAAAGTGGAAGCCTGAGGCAGAAGTTAGGTCAGAATGATGGCATGTGAGAAGAATTTAACCTGCCACATTGTTGGATTTGAAGCTAGACGAAGAGGCCACCAGTAAAGGAAGGTCTCTAAAAGCTAGAAAATGCAAGGAAATAGATTTTCCCCTAAAGCCTTCAGAAAGAATGCAGCCCTGCCTAGATCTCAGCCCAGTGACAGCTATGTTGAACTGACCTACAGGACTGTAAGATAATAATTTGTGTTGTTTGAAGTCACTAGTTTATGAAAATTTGTTACAGCAGTGATTAAAAAAACTAACGCAATATCTTTATTCAATAAGTGTATTGCCATTGTTTTGACTTTGGGGGTGTGGGGTGGTAATTTACTTGAAAGGTATTTATGACCCTTTAAAATTTTCTTTCATTTTCCTGTTAAGCAAGGAGTACCAGATTTATTGTACATACTTCAGGTAGTAGCTTTATATATAACACAGATAAAAATAAAGTACTACACAATTTCTTTATCCATATTATAGTCAACTCAAGAAATATGACCAGTAACATTGATTTGTGAAAGTTTTAATAAACTCCATCTTTAAGCAAAAAAAAAATCAAAATCAAAATGAAAATTTTAAAACTGATTATACTGAAATATTGAAATTTTGCCCTATAAGATCCAGGCTCTTTTTATGAGCCATTTGGTGCTAAGACCTCCTTCCTATGTTGTAAACATTCTCTGAGAATTTGATTTGTGTGTTGGGAAATATATATTTCATATAAGTATATAGAATTTCTCCTACTTTGTTTAGACTGTTATAAAAGTTTTTGAAAATTTTCATTTTACAACGAATCCTGGAGCCTATAGTTCCACAGGCTTGATTCCATATTTCTCCCTGTTCAGTGACAAATTTATAACATGCATTTAATAGTAAATTTTGCAGCATACTGCAATGGGCTATATGGTACCTCTTAGTACATCTATTAATTTCCAAGAGTATTTTTCTTTGGCCATAATTTACACAAGGGTCTATATTATTTATCACCAACTCTCTGTTGATCATCTAGTTTAGGAATGTTTATTGCCAGGTTTATTTGAATGAGGGGAACAGAAAAGCAGTAAGGCCTTTGGGTGTTACTGTTAGGTTTGTGGGAGGATACATTATCACCCTCAAAGAAAGCTGACATTTGGTGGTTGACTTGCATAAATTGCTGGCAAGTGCATGGGGAGACTGTGGTCCAAATGGTTGCTAAGTAAATAAATGTACACACACACAAATACACACATATATATAATTACAAATATACTACATTTTATATAAATATATATATACGAAATTTACCTACTAGGATTACTGTGCTTAAATCACTATTGTTGGGACTCAGAAAATAATAATCAAAAATGTTGGCCTCAGAAGCAGACGTTTTCTTTGACCCTGTCCTACACACCCCCATCTCTCAGTCCCATTCTTCCCTGAGGCTGGCCACAGTAACTAGACTCCTTCTTCCCCACGGCAAGTCATAGAAACCAGAAACCCTTTTTCCCAAAGACAGTGATAAAACCTAAAAATATTACTGTAACTTTCCATTTGCCTTTCTGTGTAAAAACTGGCCATAAAGAAATTATCTGACCTACCCTGTTTGGCTGTAGGTTATAAGACATTCCAGAAAGAGCCCTATCCCATATCCAGAAAGAAAGAATGCATGTTCAGAGAGGCCAAGAAGAATCTAGACAGGCAGACCTTGCTAGGCTTCCTCACTCAGTCTATTAACATTAGATCATATCCTTTTTTTCCAATCATATTTCTACATGGCCGACCATGCTTTGTTAAACCTAAGCATCAAAATGGACAATTTCCCCTGGATCTTCGGGTCTTCATTCTGATGGCTGCTGTGTACACAACAATAAATTCTGTATGCCTTTCTGTAACTAATCTACTTCCTGTCAGTGATTTTCATTGAACCTTCAAAGGGCCAAGGGAAATTTTCTCTTCGTCCCTATACTACCTTCCCATTTCTTTCCAGATTTACCTGAAGTGATTCTCTATAGAAACTCATAAGAATTAATCTACTCCACTGAGCATGCATTACTTTTAAGTAGTCATTTATGAATCCTGGTAAGAAGCAGTTGCATTTGGATAAAATATTAATCTGAAAATTATCTACAGCTGAAATCAACACTTACATTTTAGTTACATAGAGGGAGAAATTTAGAAAGGAAAAGAAAATGATTCCACAGCAAAGGAAAGACATGAAGGAAATCATGTCCAATGAAGATGGTGTTGAACTGTAAATTTATTGTAAGCCTAGCTATGCTCCACCATTATCTTGTCTTATTTTAAATTTAGACCATTAGTTTTAGTGTTTGGACATGGACTGAGTGGGAGCTTAGGACTTTTCATTTTACTGAGTGAGGCCTTATGAGAGAGATCAGACAAGCCAGTGCTCTGAGTTTGTAAACCAGAAATAAATCCATTGCAAAAGAGCCACCAAAGGCTATACTTTCAATTAACTAAATAAAGGTTAGATTGGGTTTATCGCCTATAATCTTAAACTACCATTATAGGCCATTTGGAACCAAAACTTAGCTAAACTGCATTGCATTTTTATTTCTCCTCTTACATTTGAGGTTAGAAAGACTTGTTCCATTCAACTCATTTGTATGGAATAAACATGGCAAGCCTATTAACCTTTATACTTAGAAATTAAAGTGTAAACATTGGAAAAGTTATTGATTTGCTAATTGTTATGCCTTCCCCTCCCCTGACCTGGGACTTATCATTTAGATTTTAGCCATAATTTAAGCAAGTCATGAGACTTAGTCTCTCATTTGAGATCTTTTGGAATATACAACTCTCTTTATAGGTACCTGAGGAAATTATAAATATTTTTACCCCAAAATATGGCATTTTGACATACTAGTTGACTAAAAAAGCCTCAAGGTCTTTTGGAACTTCTCCCTGACCCACAACGGGTTCTCCCAAAATCTGATGAAGTTTCTTTATCTGCCTGAGATCCACATCCAGCTAGGAAAACAAGTGTCTTTCTTTCCCCTCCCTGTTACCTCAGTATCCATTGCAGGAAGAAAGATCAAGAATCCAACCAGACCTGGCCCAATCCATTTTAAAAATAATACCTACTTCTCAGGTTAATTTAATTTCCAAAGAGAATCATTTACAAGTCAATCTGTTTCCCCCATCCATTCATTCTCCCAAGTATCTATTCATCCTCCTTAGTAATCATTTATTACTCCTTGATATATTTACCTCTATTCCCCACCTCCCAGCTAAAATGAGGGTATATAAACTTCTGGACCCCATTAGGATATTGGGTAATCACTCTGTGATTCTCCCTGTGAGCATGGTAAATAAATTTATAATCTCTTTCTCTTATTCATCTGCCTTATCGTGAGTTGATCTTTCAGTGAAACTTTCTGGGGTGAAGGGTGAAGAAGTTTTCCCTTCTCCCCCACAGTACCCAGTGAGTTATTTTTAAATATATAAATGCATTTTCTAAGGTCTTTGAAGCAATCTGCCTGTGCCTTTACCAAAATCACCATCTGCTCAAAGGATTTTTATAAATAAAATTCTTCTTTCATCCTGTGTAGAAATAGTTGAGACCAGTTAGTTTTTCTTTCTTCTTTCCACTGTTCTTTAAACAAATGATGTAAGGACTTTTATGACAGTCATGAATAAGAACCATAGTTTAAATATGGTTTAAATATAACACACATAAAATTAAGTTGACAAAAGATTTTAAGGCACCTATATTTGAAATATGGACTGTTTATTCTATTTAGCAAGATTTTAAAAGGGCCATACTAAATGACTTTCAAATATATTGCCTATTTTTTTTTAAAAAGTATAATCATAATAGCATTCTAATAGCACAGAAATCATACTTACCCTATAACTTTGAGTATATATATTTGTTCTGATTTTGAATTTTAAATATGTCTTTTTCCATTAATAACTTCATTTCAGGTTAAAAAGTGTTCTATTCTTATAAAAGTTGGAGCTAAATCTTTTTAGCATTGAGCCACAGAGCAGAAAGGTGTTTAAAATGCATACATTTATTCTTATCAGTGTATATTCAAGACTTCCAGGAGATTAAGGTACATTTTTTCAACTTTGGCTGTCAAACACTAATCCTGACAATATCCTTGTAAGTTGTTATGTTGTTTAATTAAAGTGGCAATTAAGTCTTATCCATTGCTCATAATACTAGTGAAAAATGAAAACAAGCTGAAACACCTCCTACTCCTCAAATGAATGTGCACTCTTATGTTGCCCATGGTTATTAGACCAATAAATTCGTTTTACAGTACTTTGTTTTCAGCCCCCTCTCATAGTGTCATAGATATGATAATAATAATTTCTGTTTATATAGCACATTGTGATTTTCACACCACTTCTAAAAATATTTTATAATAGCCTTCCGTTAATCATATAAAATGTGCTTACTGATCATTTCTATAGTGTCACTCCTTAAATATCTGAAGAAGTTGAGAATTTATTGAAAGTACATGATACTCTCCCTCCAAGAAGACTTTTTTACCAAATGACAGAACTATAACCAGGCTCTCTTGCTTGAACTTATTCTAATGTTGTTCCACTAAACTGCCCTTACTTAAGAGACAAAAAAAAATCCCTTTCAGTAAAACCTTGTAGAAAAGGATGACTTTGGTTAAAAGTTATTTTCATTATAGTCATGATACAATTAAAGAACATTATACAAGGCTGTGTAGTAAGCATATGACTGGGTCACCAATTATTAACTAGCTATCTGGAGTTGAGCAAGTGACCAAACGTAAGACTCTCAATTTTCTCACCTCTAAAGTATTGCTCCAGTGGTCCCTACTTGATCTGAAATTCTATGGATAAGAAGCAGAACTAATTGTCTCAGATATTGCTTTTATTTGGAAAATCAAATATTTCATCAATAATATAAGCAATGCCTATAATTACTAGTTAATTGAGTTCTTGGTATATGCCAAATAGCACCCTAAGACTTTAAAATATATTAGCTCATTTAACAATGTATATAGATACTATTTTCCTTTGCCTATCTCTTATAAGGATATTTGCAATAGTATTTTAGAGCTCACATGGATGACCCAGGATAATTACCTCATCTCAAAATCCTTAACTTAATTATATCTTAAAGCTTTTTTTTCCAAATAAAGTAACATGTACAAATTGCAGAAATTAGGGCTTGATATCTTTGGGTGGCTATTATTCAACCTACTACAAACTGTGTAACTGATATACTGCCTTGTAGGCACTTCCTTTGTGAATTAGTTACCTTACCCTCTTTTTGTCCTCATATTGCACTTGGTTTGAGTCATTTTTTTGTTTGTTTATCTTAAATTGTAAGATTATTTGAAGTATACATACTTTGGGGAATTTTGTAAAAGTGGAATTGCTTTGTAGCAATTTCATTCACCTGAGCTAAGCCTTCAATATTAAAGTGTGTGAGGAAATTGCTTAAAGTACTGAACAAGACATTACATGTTGTCCATCAGGTATATCAACAAAAATGCCTGCCTATATTCAGTGAAGGCCACACAAGTTGAAGAAGTTACTGGTAGAAAAATGTGGAAGGTACAGAGAAACCACTTGTAGCAATAAAGGCTAACATTCTAACTTAAGAGGAAATTCATATTCATGGAAAGATAGAACTGTTGATGTAGAAGCCAGTTAGAGAACACTTTCCTCCTGGAACTCCTCAATTTATGAATGAGAAAACTGAGTCCCACAGTGAAGGTGCAGTCCAAAACTGGTTCTGCACCTGCTCAGAGGCAGTGCTGGAGCTAGAAGCCATGTTTTTGGCTCCAAGATTGGTGCTTCTTCCAACCCTTAATGGGAAAGTTTGCTACTACATTAAATCAACTTTTAGATTTCTAAAATGGCCTGGTACATCAAGGAATAAATCAGATTATTTATTGCAAACTAGGTTAAATATTGTGATTTTTTTTACCATTTTAAGAAATAAAAAATAAAAATCAATGCAAGAAAATTTACCATAAATCTTCATTCAAAAGCTGCATAAAATACAAGAAAAAAGATACCTGTACCAAAACATCAGAAAAAATATCTTAATGTTTCCATCATCATGGTAACAACATACTATTTTACCTATTCTTATCAACTGTATAAATGCAAAACTCCTGAGTAATCTTTACCTACAGATGGGGTACACAGCTGCTTAGTAAATGTCAATATAAATGGCTGTACAAAATATACTTATACCTTGTAGGGGTGAAGGAGGAAGGTCTTCTTGGCCCTCTGAATATTCACTGAATAATCAACTTGTGAAAGGCAGATTAATTGGAGAAAAGGCATACAAATTTACTTCACATGTATAGATGGGAGCCTTCAGAATAAAAATTCAAAGATACAGGGGAAATTACCCATTTTGATGCTTAGATTTAACAAGTTGGACAGCTGTGTAGAAATTTGATTGGACAAAGAGTGCATGATCTAATGCTGATAGACTATGTGTGGAAACCCAGTAAGGCCTGACTGTCTAGATTCTTCTTGGTGGCTCTGAGCATTCATTCGTTCCTTCTGAGTATGGGGCAGAGCCCTCTCTAGAATGGTGGGGAGGGTCTTGTGACTTACAGTCAAACAAGGTAAGCCAGACAATTTCTTTACGGCCTATTTTTACACAGAAAGGTGAATGGAAAATTAGAGTAATATTTTTAGGTTTTATGGCAGGCTTTGGGGAAAGGATTTCTGGTTTGTATGACCCACCTTGGGGAAAAGGGATTCTAGTTTTTATGGCTAGCCTTGGGAGAGAATGGGACTGAGAGAGGTGACAGAAAGTGAGAGAAAAGCTTTTGCTTCCAAGGCTGCTTCTGAGGTCTTCATTTTTGAGTACTGTTTTCTGAGTTTGAAACTTTCCCAAGAAGTTTCACAGTCCAAAATTTTGGTTGGTGCATTGTCTTGTAAGCCATTAAACCAGTCTCTAAATCTCAATAATAGGCAAATCCAGTTAAAAAGTTAATGGTTATGTCTCATTTCAGGCTGTGGTATTACAGGTGGGCTTCCACCAAAGCCAGACCTCTGTATTATTTGAGCAATTCATATATTTAATAAGAAGCATTTCTGTGGAAACAAAATAAAAACAAAGGTTAACAGAAAAAGACTATGAACTCGGTTTTAGAGTCCAGATGGCAGGCAGTCGAGAGGATTTTTAGATATTGGGCTTGAAGCATCTTCAGTGAAGTGAGAGCAGACAGTGGCAATCTGACAGATTTCTCCTGGTTTGCAGTTTGCATCAGGTGTCCTGGTGAACTTTCTGAACAGTCTATATATCTTTTATTATCTCTTCTTAGTATTACGTGAAAATCTTGTTCAAGAGAGAAAACCAAATTTTACCCTTGCATTAGTGTATTATTAATTCTAAAGTTAATTTTAATAAAACCTTATAAGCAAATTCATTCAATCTCAACCAGCTTTCACCACAAAAATTAAGTTTTCATAAACCTTTTATAACCTTTGGCAACGTTTCCTTTTTTTCCCCAGAGCCTCATATTGGGCACCCACTTGTTAACAGGAAAAGACACAAACTCTGTAAAATAATTTAACAAGTTTTATTCTGAGCCAAATATATGTGATCAGCCCAGAGCACATGGCCAAGAGACGTCCTAAAAAAATGTGCCCTAATTTTTCCATTGTCTTTTACTTTTCTTGATTGTTTTATATCTATTCACTTTTGTCTATTTTTTCACTTCAATTTAAAATCCTCTAACTAGACAAAATTACTTTTTCTTTAATAAAAAACACATTCTCATGCCATTTTTATAACCTTTTTTAACCAGAAACACATTTTACTTTCTTTATACACTTTGCATATAAAATTTTTTCTCTTATATCTAGTAGTTTTAATCATATACATTAGTTACGATATTAACCCTTAGTAGCCCTAATTTTTAGTAAAAAACCTGGGACATAAGCATTTTAAATTGTATATCAGAGGCAGAGCCCAGGACACAGGACAATGCCTGGAGGATCTAATTTCTCCCAGTATGGCCAAGAGGCCAACCTGGACCAGGGAGTATGGACTCGAATGTTGTTCCCAGGCCTCACTGTGGTCACTTGTCTAGAATCCAGAATTTAGACTCTTAAAACTAAAGACAAGCTCACAGTAAAACTTTCATAAGGCTTTGCAAGAGTCCTTCAGTCAGCCTTTATAGTTTTAACTCACAGATAAATTAAGCAAATATCAAAACTACTACAGAAGCAACAGTTTTATGATCTTAAAACGTCTAAGAGAAACAGTTTAACTCTGTTTCACCAGTGAACTGAGGCAAAAATGTATAAAATAAATTCTGAAATTTTTTTTTATTTTACCAACCATTTTTAAATTATTTTTATTTATGAAACATTACTAAAATCATGTGAACTTCAAAAGTATTTGGGCTAGTTATTTAATTTATGAGTACTCCTTTAAATTAATTTGCTAGCATGTGTAGACAATATATGAACATGTTTATAGACATATGTATATATGTAGGCACAATACACAACATACACATGTATGTATCCAAAAGCCAAAGAGATCAAAGAATTTAATGTAAAAGAGAGTAAAGTTTTAGACAGGAGAGGAATCTGCCCACTTACCACTCTTGGGGTTCCATGAGGAAAAACAGAGTTTTTTTCTCAAAAAGAGGAGTCTGTGGCACCTTTTCTGTTTTCCTTAAAAGATCCCAGGTTGTAAGAAATTTCTTTTGGTCCCCTCATGTGGCATCAAGGGTGTCAAAAGGAAGAATGGACAGACAAAAATAAATAGTAAAACAGAGGGAGAACTTATAGTTAGCAGTCATTTAAGAACAGAGGAATTCAGTCAACTTTGGAATTTTTACAAAGAGAGAACAGAAGCCTTAACACTATTTACATATCAGCTTTTAATTAAGCTGACTTTTGGCTATAGAACTCTTTAAAAAACTCTTTCAAATCTCTTATTATCATATTTTAGCCAAAACAAAATTGTGATATTTCTGGCTTTTAAACTTTTTTAAAATAATTAAACCAAAGGTATCTTTTAAGTCAAGCTTTAACTCAAGTTATGACCTAACCAAAGATGCATGAGGCGTCAAGAACTTGTTGAATTTTTTTCTTCTGGATTAGGGTAAACAAAAACAAGAAATCCTATAGTTCTTATTTTTATTTAACCCAATGGGAAAAATATCACATGAATTGCAAGAAAAGATGTCCATTGCTCTCCTGTTCTCATGAATACATTAGTCCCCATTGATACACAATAATGTTGTCACTTATTAGACTTACCAGTTGTGACCTCATAAATCTGAGGCAAAGGGCCTAAGGAATTGGAACTAATAAAAAAAGTCTGATGGAGGTAAATATAAAAGAGGCAGATAACACCTGATGGTACTTGTCAAACTGTAAGATACACAGGAATGACCTGAGGATCTGGTTAAAATGAAGATTCTGTTTCACAGGTCTAGGTTGGGATCTGAGATTCAATATTTCTAACAAATTCCCAGGTGATGCTGATGTTGTTAGCCTATGAAACAAATTTCAGCTATTGAAATAAGGATTTTCACAAAGGAGTGTGAAGTTGTACACAGTTTGGGTGAACGTAAAACAGAAACCTTTCTAGAGCTAATGTATTGTGCATCATAATTCTGCTGATGATCAGAACTGTTTGACATATTTACATTAGTGCAAGTCAGATGCCTCAAGTCTGACTAAAATGACTTGAGAGTTCCCCTTAGCTTGATTAAATTTTAGACAAGCCTGTACGTGACTCTAGGCCTTGACCTCCTTTTCCTAAATCCTTTCTCCTGCCCTTTGAAAAGTATGCAAATATTTTCCCAGCCTCTAGCCATTGTTTTACAACACAGAAAATGTTTCTCTCAAGGACCTGAGAATCATCACTTTGAAATGTAAACAGTGAAAGAGATAGCACCACTATCTCTCAATCTCTGTGGGCAGACAGGAGCCTAACTTCCTTTGGTGCTAATTAGCGAACAAAGATGGTCTAAACACAGAGAAAAACATTTCCAAATATACTTGCCAAGGATGCTAACTTTTACTGCTTCAAATGGAAGAAAATGTCAAGGATTCCCCTATACCTAAGTTATCCTGTAAGTCCCTTTCTCCAACACTGAACTTTATCACTTTTACTCATCTCAAAAAAAAAAAAAAAAAATTCTTCCCTAAAAACAGCATCACGACATCAGCTTCTGGCTTCGCTCTCTATGTGCTCAAAACTGTCGATTTGATCTAATGGAAGAAAGACACCTGGAAACTCTTCTCCTCAGTTATTGATTCAGCTGCCATTTTCTTTCTTCTTCAGATGAAAAACACAAGTTCTTTAAATATTAACTTACGCACACCTGGGGGGTATCTGAGACCCCCATATTCCAAATTTCCACTTTTATATAGCCACGATATTCTCCTATGTTTTATGAATCATCAGAGCTGACATATTGAAATTATTTGCTTATGTACACACAAGGACTATCCATCTATAAATTCTAACTGATATATTCATCTTGAAAAACCAAAATATTTAACCCCAAAATAAATGTCTTTGACATATTTCAAGAAGGCTATTCAGAGTAGATGGAAACACAAGAATATCAAAAAAGCTGTCTTCTGTAGGAGAGATTTGCATATGTAGAGGAAATAAAGTGAAGTAAACAACAGATGCAGCAGGTTTTCTCTGAAGCCCCACCCCCCTTGTCTGGATCTAGAAAAGATTAACTGAGAGTCTGACACCTTCAAAGTTCTGACAGAAACATTTACCATTGGCTACCATCTATTCTTGCTGAGGGCTGCTGCCTGTGAAGTTTCATTTGCACAAGTCCACCTTTTCTCTAGGTCTTTCCTCTTTACTGTCCCCTAACCTATCTTGTCACCATATCTGTTTTGCCATGCTCTGAGTCCCTATTCTCTTTGTAACCTTAAGATGGTATAAAAGTGTCAACCATGTGGCCATTTAAGTTTTTTATATTTCTATAACTCCTATGTACTTGTGTACATGTAGTAAAATCTGTATGCTTTTTTTCCCTGTTAATTTGTTTATTACCAATTTGTTTTATAGGCGCAAATTATTAAACCTTCAGGGAGAAAATTTAAACTTCCCTACAGTCCCAATATAAGTTAAGGAAATTCATTCACTTTTATGAGACTTAGACTAATTCTTTCTTTACTTCATCCCTAAACCTATATACATCCTGGATTTAATATATAGTTTATATTACTCTTAGTTTATTCATCACATATTAATACACTATTCAAAAATATGAATCTATAGTTATAAAGTGACTATATTTACATATGAACAGTTTTTGCCCACATTAATAAATTCTATTCCAATTTTAATATACATATGTCTAAAATGACCCCTTGGCCTTGCTGTCTTGTGGAAGCTAGTATACCGCTTTAACAGTGTGTGTATTCATGATCTATGGCTTATTAGTTCTCACCTCAAATAGAAAGACATTCTCCTTTAATGTCTTTCTGGGATCCTCCTAAGGGCAAAGTTGTTTCACACATAATGTATGTTGAACCTAACTAACCTTTGTCAGACTTCGGTTGCAGCTGCTACTCCTGCCCTTTGTCTGCTCTTGTTCCTTTTGCCCGTGGTGATGTCACCTACACCAATCTGCTCCTGTCAACCTTCTTGAGCTGCCTACACAACACTATTGTGGAAGAGACTGCTAGTAATCCCTAAATAGCTGTTTTCCCTTCACTTTCAACATAACAACGTCTTCAATTATTAGCACTACTTTATTGCTGTTCAGAATAAAGATTGCATTCCCTAGCCTCCCTTCAAGCTGTGTTTGTTTGACGAGACGTGAGTCTAAGTGATACATGAAAATTTCAAGGCATACCTATACCTTTCCTAACTTTTTTCTCCCTTTTCTCATGACCTAGTTAATGTGGACAAACTAAAGAGTCATCTGGATCATGTAGATAAAGGCTACCTCCAAGGACAGCAGAGATAAATTATAAGATATTTTAGAAACTATTCTGATGGGTCCCCATTTAAGCCCTAGACTGCCCAGACATGAGTCTCTCTCAGTCAATCTTTCTTTCTCTCTCTCTCTCTCTCTCTCTTTCTGAAAAATCCCATGGTCCTTTCTATAATCTAATTTCCATGGGAATACATTATGACTTGTTCTAAATGATATGTTTATATCTAATCTTTTTAGATAAGATTTGAGATATTTTCTATAGAAATCTTGCAACCTCTGCAAATCGGAGAATATGGGTAAATAGCACAAATAAGAGGAGTATTTACATGTCAGCTATACATGAGTCTCTGAAATACCCTTGCTGAGAAGACCATGCTACCTATATTTATTAGAAATTATTATTCATCAGACTGACAGTCAGAGTATAAGAAAGAATCAAAATCATCAAGTCAGTTTTGAACTATTAAAGATATCTTATAAATATACAGTATATCTAGTCTTTCTCCTGGATATGTTCTGTGTTCCTTTACTGGAGAAATTTCTTTTAATAAGTCAACTAATCTCTAAACTTCAGTTTCTGATTATACACAATGGAAATATCAACCTTGCTTATTTCTCAGGGTTGTTGTGACGATCAAATTGGAAAAAAAATATGTATGTATGTATATTCACATGAGAGAGAAACTTGTAAACTATAAAAACCATATGCATTTGAAGATTTATTATTATATCATAGAATCAGAACTTATTACCATTTGTAATTTTATAATGGTCAGTTTCCTTTTATTTCTGTATTAAATTTTAATTTAAATACTTCACTTTATGGTATGTCAATAATCATATATTTTATGTTCTGAGTAATTATTCATTACTGTCATAAACATTAGACTATACTATGTACTAAGCATCTTAAGGCAAATGAGGGTTTGTACCCTTCAAGGAGCTCAAATTCCAATAGAGTAAAAAATAAAAAACAAAAAGATAACTATTGTAAATTGACACATTCAACGATGGACTTAAATGTAGGATGCTATTGGAATGTAAAGATTTCCAGAGGGAGGGAGGCATTTTGAAGGATATTGTGCAGATTTCTAAGTGAAGAAAGAGGTGTGTTGGTTAACAATAATTTTGATTCAAGTAAATGCACCTAACTCAAAAAAAAAAAAAGTGATAGGAAAGGCATTGTGTTACATAATTGAATTGTGCCTGAACTTGTTTCAGGCACAATTGGGAAAGAAACTCAAAAACACCATCATAATCTGTCCTCTCCCTATGCTTTCTTTTGTGTTGACTTTATTCTCCAGTAAGATCTCCCTGTTTGATGTACAAAATGGTTACTGTAAAATTTAGGCATATATCCTCATTACAGAGAGAGGCGTAAGACAAGACATTATTTTCTCCTGACTAGCTCTAGCAAAGACTTGAGAAGGACTTGAGACACCTAGCTTGGATCACGTGTCTATCCATGAATAATTACTGTGAATAAAGACATGGGTTTTCTCAGTACTATGCCCACTCTAAGTTTGTTGAATCAGAGTTAGGTTAAATAGAGCTTTTTCAAGTGGAAAAAGGTTATTTGCTACAAGAAATTTTATGTATGTATGTAATTGTTTGCTTAATGTTTCACTCAGCTTGGCAATAAGCAACTTTGGCCAGGGGCTTTGTTTATTTTGTTTACTTCTCCACACTTGTGTGTTTCACAGTGCCTGATATACAGGAAAGGCTTACTTTGTTCAATGAATGAATGAATGAATGCCAAACAGACGTCAGCTATGAAGAAAAAAAATTGAAGTTTGTATCAAGAATATATTTACCTGTACATTTACCTATAATTGTTTTTATATCTCTATACCCAAACTCAGAATTCCTTTCAAAATCTTTCATCGAAGACTCCACTGGTATCAAATATTCCTTGAATAATTAATATTTTTCACTTTGATTTATAATGAAATTTATATTTTAGCAGCAATTTAACAAGTTAAAATTTCTCAAAGGTATAGGACTTTATGTGCCCATCCCTTCAGTTAAGACAGCTTTATTAACTGAAACAGAAGTTATAGATTAAGTAATGCATTAGGTGATCAACATGAACCTGCCCTTTTATGATTAAAAATGCCCAAACATCAGTAATTTTATATGGCTCAACTGCAGATATCTTACTGGCTTATATAACTTAAAAATCTACAGGTAGACTTGGTATATCTGCTGTTAATATTCTGCCTTTATGGGGTTGGTTTCATTGCAAGGGAGGCTTCTCCTGTGATACTAAAGTGACTTCCAGCAGTGCTTAAGATTATATCCTTCCTCATTCTTCTCACTAAACAAGAAAGAATGTCTTCTTCACCATAGTTCAAACAAAAGCCTTGAGATGTTCTCTGAACTTGCTTACATCTCCTACCCAGCCCTGGACCTATAACTACCTGGCTGTATTAATTTGTTGTGACTACCATAACAAGGTAGCACAGACTGGGTATCTTAAACAATAGAAATGTATTTTCTCACAGTTATGGAGGCTAGAAGTCAGAATGTCCACAGTGCTGATTTCTTCTGGAGGCCTCTTTTCTCATTTTGTAGATGGCCATCTTCTCTCTGCATTTTTCCATGATCTTCTCTCTGTCTGTGAGTTTGTGTCGTAATCTCCTCTTCATATAAGGACGTCAGCTGTATTGGATTAGACCCCACCTGTTTGACCTCTTTTTAATTTAGTTACCTTGTTAAAGACCCTATCTCCATATATAGTCACATTCTGAAGTACTGCACGTTCAGATTTTAACATATGAACTTTGGAGTATACAATTCAGGACATAACCCTGGCTTAGCCAAGGCCACAAACCCTGCCACTATAACCAGAAGAGGAGTCAGTCTCCACAAGACTATATAGATTCCCAAACTGAAGTCAGACCTGATGGGGATGGGGATGGGAAAAGGATGATGCGGAGAGAATGGAAATGATTAATTATAAAATTAATCTAAAGATTTTAATGTACTACTAATAAATCTACCTAGAGTTAAAAAAAATATAAGTCTTGACAAAATTCCTGGATGACTGTTATTTACAATTTTCACTATTTTATGTCTCTTTTTAACAGGATATTGAAAATGTTATATACATTTGCTTTAGCATTTTCAAGCACTAGTGATTTAATATTTGTCCATTATAATGTACCAGATATTAAGGTGGAGAAGAAAGGGAAAATCCAGTTTTCCCCTGGTCATAAGTAAACTCCAGATGGCCAAGAGAAATTTTTTTCCAGTCATATGAGAAAAAGGACATGTAAGGGAAAGACAAATGTTGGTCCATTGGAGTAGCTGTCCAAAAACCTACATTCAAGGGATCATATAAAATCTAATAATTTTTGAGTAAATATCTAAATACTATTCTGATGGCTTAGATTTGAGATAACTAGCAGATATTTCTTGGTGATTCATTATAGTTAAAGTAAGGAATATTACAAATGAAGTCTTCCTACATGAAAGAAAAAAAGCTGGCAGAGTCAAACGTTTGTGTAAAGATTACTAAACTAGTCAAGCTGAGGTTGTGGCTTAATTCTTAAACAAGCTGGGAACTGAAGCAGACATCAAGGACTTGAACTCAGTATTTCAAAATTAATGGCCACACAGAAGGGGATAAATATGAAAGCTGTATATTGTTATTGATGGACAAACTGAGGATTCTAGTTGCCATCAATGTATACTCCATAACCAGCGTATGAGATACCAAAGCAATTCCAGGTTAGACCTATATTAGCCCGTAGGGGACTAGCCTAGGCTATTGTCATATTTAATATTGGATTTGGGTGAAAGGTAGGAAGAGGTCAAGCCTGGAAATAATTATAACAGAAAAAGAGGCCATATATTGGAATAAAAAAGGAAAAATATGCTATGGTAATTTACTGTCACAAGGGGTGGGGAAATCTCTTCACAGCCTAGAATATCTGTTAAAGCTTTCTCTACAAAATATATCCAAATATTTAGTTGTGGGCTATTCACTTAGTCAAGGCTTGTCTTCTAGTGACTTTACATATACAAATTGGATTTTGACTACATTCTTGATAATGAGGATCTCAAATTTGATGTAGATTTTTGGGGCATCATTTAGCATGGGTTTAACTGATAAGTGATAAATTTCATTTAAATTAAATTATTTTAAATTATAAATATAAAATTAAATTAAAATATAAATTAAATTATAAATATTAAATTAAATTATTTGAAAGGACATCCTTATATATTCTTCTATACATTAATGGAAAATGGTGGACTAATGACAACACAGTTTTAATAGGCAAAGAGGAAGGGCACTAAAGCTAAACAGTTTAAAGCATAAGAAATCAGAAAGAATTATACTAGACCAATTTATACTGGGGGAATTTCTGCCCCCTGGAAGTAATTAACAGTCTGGAGGCATTTTTGATTCTTACAACTAAAGGATGTTATAGTTATCTAGTTGGTAGAGGCTAGAATTGTTAAAGATCCAACAAAGACGTGTCCAGTGCTAAAGTTGAGAAACCCTGTACAAAAATGACCTATAGTTCTGATATTCTAAGGTAATTTAAAAACTAGTTAGGAAGGGATGGATTTTGTCTCTGTCATATGCGTCTCTGTCATAACCATATTTCTTCTGAATTTGAAGATATATATTAACATTTCTATAATCACTTCTATTTAGCTTTGGCTTTTTACCATTCTGAAATTTATTTATACATTTAAAACTTATAGTTTTTTCATGAATGGAGGGAAGTAGCTATTTATTTAAAACATCACATGTACCCTATAAATATATACAACTATTATGTACCCATAATAATTAAAAATAAAAAAATTAAAATGAAAGCAAATTGGATTCAGTCAAAACTCTGGAGTTCATAGCCGTAGAGAAATATGAAGTAGAAAAGAACTCATGGCATCATGCAGAACAGTTCCATCCTCTAGCAAATATTAATGGAAATACTTAACCTACTCCCTCTGCCTCCATCAAGCCAGCCAAGCCTCCTTATGCCCATGTTTTTCTCCTCTTGGAGTCCCTTGTGTGAGTAATAAACTTTCTTTCAAGTTCTTTTGGTGTGTGGCATGTCAGTAAATCTCAGAGTCTCAAAATCGAACCACATTTTGGATGAGGATACAACTTGTCTTTGTCTCTTTCTCTTTCAACCTCAAAATACCATCTTAACTAAAAGTACCTCTCCTCCTTATTCCCTCTTCACAGTGATTCCAATTCACCTTTCCCAGTTTAGTTTTTGTCATAGCCTTTATCAACACCTGCAAATTATAAATATTGCTTTCTTTGTTTACTGCATATCACTCGCTCTATAATACAAGTTCCACAATGGCAGAGATTTATGTTTTTTTTTTATTACTGTAATTCAAATGCCTAAAACATCAATAGTCATTCAATAAATATTTGTTCAAATACAGCATTTTAACTTTTACACTTACATTTGTCAACTTATACAACATCGTTTTATTTTGAATTAAATTCTCAGCTGATTTAGTGGTGTAAAACAATCTTTATTTAACTCATTCTTATGTGGGTCAGCAGTTTCCCTGGACTCAGCTGGCCAGTTCTAATCTCAGCCGTGTTCACTCATGAGTCTTTGATAAGCTGCTATTTAGCCAGGAAAATCTGCTTCTGGTGGTTGGCTGGCTAGCTGTTGATTGGGGAAATAGGGACAATGAATCCAACAACTCTTAACCGTCCAGCAGGCGCTTATCAACATTGTGTCTGAGTAGGATTCCAAGAACAAGAATGAAAGTGTTCAAAGCTAGAATGATACTGTTTCTGCCATATTCTACTGCCCAGTCACAAATAAAGATGATATTTAAAGGGTGGAAAAATTCCCTCCATTTCTTGATGGGAGGGGAAGGAAAAACACGTTAGGAGGGGTATAAATTCAGGGAGGAGAAATATGTTTTACAGTCAACTACGTATCAGTTGACTCATTTCCTCAAGGGAGAAAGTCTGAAAATTCCTACCTCCTCATTCTCTAAAAAGAAAAAAAAAAAAAAAAATTGAGCACTGACTATGCACCAGTACCAGTTTGCAAAATTTCTTTCTTTCTTTTTTTTTCCCAAGGCAGAGTTTTGCTCTGTCACCTGGGCTAGAGTGCATTGGCATCAGCCTATCTCACAGCAACCTCAAATTCCTGGGCTCAAGAGGTCCTCCTGCTTCAGTCCCCAGAGTAACTGGGACTATAGGCACGTGCCACCATGCCCAGCTACTTTTTTCTATTTTTAGTAGAGACGAGGTCTCCTCTTGCTCAGGCTGGTCTCAAACTTCTGGCCTTAAGCAATCCTCCTGCCTCGACCTCCAGGAGTGCTAGGATTATAGACATGAGCCACCACACCCGGCCTAAAATTTCTTAGCTGTATACCCTATCACTGATCTCTTTTTCCAATATTTCTTGAAAATAAACATTATTTCTACCAAATATGAGTTTTTGTTATTATACCTCTCTTCTTCCTCCAATTGCCTGAAATATATCCCTTTCTGTTTCCACCAAATCACTATGTAAAATAGGATTAATGCAGTCTTATCCTATTATCTTCGCTTAGTAATGAACTATAAAAATGATCCTTGAAAATATAGTCATTATTATCTCCATTTAGGAAAGGTCTCTATGCTTTTTCTTTTTTAAATTCTATGTTTATTCAATAATAATAGTTAAATATCTTTTTTAATGTTTCCTTTTTTTTCCTTGCTCTTCTCTTATATGATTAGATCTTCTGGGATACTGGTAGAGATACCTGCTTCTTTTGCAAATCTACACAGCTCCTAGGTTGGTGCTTCATAGATAATGATGTGAGTAATGTCAATAACTCCTGGAGGACAGAAGTTTAAACTTGACAACATGTTTGTGCCATATCCTGGGAAAGCACTAATTTCAGTTCTGTTTGGTGTTTGATGTCATTGAGAAAGGAGGAAAAGGACACTCTAAATAGATGAGTAGATATAAAGAAAAAAATAAGTAAAAATATACAATTAAATTAGACTATAAGTGGAAAGTGTCTATTTGCAATGGTGGTGAGATTATTTGGTAACTAATAGGACAATTATATTACATTTAGGAATGGCAGTTTAATTAAGATGTAAGAAAACAGAAAAAACATTAAACATTTGCACTGTGATATAAGAAATGACAGATAAGTTGTCTGTGACAGTTTTGAGTTGAGTTAAAGAATAAAATATGAGAATAAAAGGGTATAATTAGGCTGAAAGATATTCCCAGAGTGGCCAATGCTATAAAAAACTGTTAGCTAAGCAATATGTTAAATGTCAGTGAGTTATAATCAAAATAAATTTGAAATGAATACGGGTAGGAGATTGGTGAAATGACAGGTAATGAATGATCCAATTATGTCTTGATTATGGATGTCGTCCCCTAGAAATAAAAAGGATAGGTAGGAATGAGTAGTTAGAAATATGTTAAACTAAAATTTCACTGTTATATTTTTCTTCTCTTTGTACTCCTGTCTTCTTTTTTTTTAAATAACTTAATTTCTGAAACTGTATTTTAGTTATCTTCAGAATTCTTATTGAATTTTGTTTGACTAGATCACATGAAGATAGTAATAAAAAGAAAGAAATATGAAGTATAATAGAGAAATACAAGAGTCTCTTGATCTATATTTTATAAAATTTTATATTTTCTCTATTAAGTTGCCAGACGTTCTCAAAAATCTGTTGTATATTTAATAAAATATTCCCTCTGCGTGCTTTTAATGTTTGAAGCCAACATGAAGGGAAGGAAAGTATGATTCCTGGAGATTTCCCAAAGTAATTGCTTAGAAATGTTTTGGCTGTGGCCAATTATGGTGCATGGGTGCCCAGCTACCCTTTTAAGATGAATGGTGAACAGACCATTCTTGTGCTCCTCAAACTCTACTCTCCATTGATCTCCAGAATACCTCTCTTTTCAAATACACACAAATTATGTAGCTAAAGCACTTACAAACTATGTGAAATAAATGTATTATTCATTCATTCATTCATTTCCCCTTGAAAGCAAGTGAAAATAACGGAATAAGAAATTGCATAGGACTATTTCTAGGAAGTGTTGTAGGGAGCTTATACCATAAAAGCATGGATTTAAAAAAAAATTAAATGTCAGTTTATTTTGTAGTCAAAGGCAGGTGAGATGAGTTATGGAAGTTAACATATTACAGTGCTATCATTTTGAAGAAAAATACATCCATTGAGTGTATACTAACATCTAGGCATTATGGTTTTTACATATGAATCCATTTAATATTCTCAATGTTCCTATAAAATAATCATTATTCTTTACATAGAATAAAAGTAATATTTTCAAGTCATAAAGCAAGTAAGTGATGGGGCCAGTATTTGAACCAACAATTATTTGACTCCAAAGCCAATGCCTATTTCTATTTGCTTTGTGATTCATTCTAAATATATATCAAATCCATAAGAGAGATAATAAAGTATGCTAACAGTGCAGAGGAGTAGAAATGATTAATTCAGCTTGAGTATTGAAGACGTCATAAGGATGAGGGTGCTAATTTTTTAATGTAGATCTTAAGCCAATTGGCTTGAAAACAGCATTTCAGGCAGAACAGAGTACATTAAAAGGCAGAGAAAATGACTTATTTGTGGAATCATAAGATATTCTACATAGTTGTTTGACGAGGTATGTCAGAAAGTATAGGAAAACACAACACTGAAGGCATATAGTGAAGGCTAGGACCTTGGAGTTTATATTACAGGCAAGTGGAAGCCTATAGGCATTTCTTAGCAGAAGAGTAACATAATCATAAAAATCAATTAAATGAATAAATAAATTTGTATGTCAATGGCCAATATTTTAGTCTTGAGAATTTTCTCTTAAATGGTCTATACATTATTCTAGGGTTCTTCATGATGTTACTTATAAACAAAAAACATTTCTTTTAAAAATGGTTCATTAACCTGACAAATACAGTAGCGTATTTTCATTACAGACTGTATTTCTGTAACTGTCTTCCTGTGAGTTGTAGTGAAATGGTAGAAGTTTTCTGTGATAGAGAGGTGTTTGATGAAACAGCTGTTTACTGGACAATTTTTGAATTCCATCTTCATCTCTCCATTCATTAGCTATTCATTTGGAATTAAAAAAAAATAAAATACATCTGTATTCTCTCTCCCCCCTGCCCAGTACTAATTTTATATTTCCTGATGTGCCTAACTTTGCATTTGCAGACGCATATGCCTGTTATCTAAGGAACATGAACATGTCATCTTGTTTACAAAACAGGTGACAGAGCCTTTCCACTTTGCCTAGTGGTTCTCACCTAAATTACTCTTGAGAAAACACTTTGTAGATACAACCAGATGGTTTCCCTCACATACTTAAGAGCAGATTGGCAGTTTTAGTTCTGTTTCAACACTTGTTGAATGGCTGTTTTCTACCTTTCCCATGGGTTAGGGTGCCAGATAGATTTATGTATAAAAACATAGATAGAAAATAAATTCTCAGTAAGTTCTTCCTTAGCAAATCATTATACAGAAGTCTGGCAGACTAAGTTCATGTACACAGCAACTCCTCAGTGCTTCAGAAATGTTTCATCTCACTGGGGATATTTGTTGCAATTGAAATGAGGTCAGGAAGTCCCTTGAATTCATCATGCCTCGCCAATTACTCTGATTCCTCTTCAAATACTGGGAAAGATGATGTAATTAGCATTGCCAGAGAAGCCATCATTGGAGGGGTCATTTTTCCAGTCTTGTAGCTAGAATAATCACTACTATACTGAGCTAGAAATGAAACTCCTTCCACTGACCTTTACCACTCAAGTCATAACATTTCCTTTTTGTTTCATGTCTTCCCCTGCTATTCCAACACCAGAACTCAGATACCAGCACTTCAGAATACAGTTTCAGATCTCCCATGATCAAATGTAAAGCAATTTTCAGGGCCTCACATTTTTAACCTTCATTTGCCATTGACCAGTAGAATAGCTAATACTTATCATTTTGCTCCCTAACATTACCAGTGTTTGAATAATGTTTTAATAAGAGTGATTGATTGACAAACTACTTCCTTTATTCCACTGGCTTTCTGAGTCACAGAGATAAAAAGAATATAAAATTCTTATAATTCAAGTTAAGTTTTTCTGTTACTGAATATTTTAGAAATTGATCTGACCTTAATTTGTTATTGTGAATCAAGAATGTTATTTACATTCTCCCAAATGTTTGCAAATTTACATTTGAGTTTTATGGATTGCTCAATTGAAGCAGAAATAATCCATCTAGCTCCTTATCAAGCAAGATGTAAAAGAAGGTCTGTGTGATTGGCAGCATGCTCAAACCACCACCTCACCCAACAGTGTCCACACATCTATTGCTGGATCATGGGAATGTGTTATATTGCACAGAAAAGGGCACTCTGCAGATGTAATTAAGCTGATAGACCTTAAGATGGGGAGCCTATTCTGGACTATCCAGATGGACTCGTTCTTCTCAAATGAGCCCTTATAGTTGAGAAATTTATCAAGCTAGAGTTAGATATATGTGGCAGAGAGATTTGAAATGTGAGAACTTGATCTTCTATTTCTGGCTTTGAAGATGGAAGATGAAGGGGACAACATGACAGGAGACACAGGCGGCTTTGAGAGACTCCCACATAATAGTCACGAAGGAAGCAGGGACCTCAGTCTTACAACTACCTAGAAGTGAATTCTGCCATCAACCTAAGTGAACCTGGAAGTGGATTATCCCCAGAGCCTCTAGAAGACAACAAAACTCTGCAGACACCTTGATTTTGGCTTGTGAGATTCTAAGCAGAACATCCAGCTGAGTCATGCTATACCTGGACTTCTGACCTATGAAACTGAGGAATAAAAATGGGTGTTGTTTTAAACCATAAAATGTTTGATATATGTTCCAACAGCAATAGAAAACTGATACAGGAGTGACATCAGCATTATGGCAGAATAGGAAGCTTTTGACTCTCCCATTATCAATGAACACAAAAAATAAACATCTATTCATGGATCCATTCCCTATGAGAGAAAACGCCAGAGAACAGTTGAGAGACTCTTTCTCATCAGGCAACTGAGAAAACATCCATGCTGAATGAATAGGAAAAGCTGAGGCATGCTCTGGCACAGACCCACACCCTGGGCACTGTGCCACAAAATATGGAAAGGAATTCCCAACACTCGGCTTCTCCCTGTGGAAAGGGGGTTTTAGACCTCACATATACCACCCTAACTCTAAGGTTCCCCATGGTTTGATGCTTAATCTACCAGCTGTGGGATCATGGGGATTAGCCACAGGCAAGTTTTTCTAGATGACGGGAAAAAGCAGCGGTTTAATATGGGTGTGCAAGTGCTTCCAAGGCTTTCATCCCGCAGGATCAGTGCAGAGAAAGGGCTTAAAAAACACTGCCCTCTGTTTGTCTCCATAAGGGCTTTATGACACACTCTTCCAGTGGCTACTGGGCAGCCTGGCTTCTAGCTACTTGCATAGGAAAGTTAAACGGGCAGACAAATATAAACCCTTTACCAGCTTGAGAAGCAGATTGGCACTTCTCAAGCCTACTCCTCCAGTTTGCCCAAGCAATAATTCCAGGTCTATTACTCCTTCCTGGAAGGAGTTTATCCACAGATTGAATACCCCAATTTCTATAGCTTCCACCTGAGGGACTGCTTTCTAAACCTCCTAGTTTTGGGAGCAGAGAGGCCTGGTGTACGAATGTCTCTCTAGACCACAGGAAAGAAATGGCAGTTTTATATAGGCCTGCAAGCACTTCCAGGGGCTTCATTTCTCAGGAGTAGTGCAGAGAAGGTGCTTAAAAAGCACAGTTCCTTATTTCTCCCGTGAAGGGATTTATGATACACTTTTGCACTGGCTACTTGGTAGCCTGGCTTCCAACTAACTTGTGTCAGAAAGTTAAAGGGGCAGACAGATGTTAGCTCTCTAGCAACCTAAGAAGCAGATCAGTATGTCCCAAGCCTTCTCTCCCAACTCACCTAGTGGTAACTTCTGGTGTATTAATCCCTCCTGGAAAGAGTTTGTCCACGTATTGAACACCCTAATTTTTAGAGTTTCTACATGAGGAAGTTTATACTAAATTTCCTAGTTCTGGGAGCAGAAAGGACTAGACATATGCAAATCTCTCTAGATCACAGGAAAAAGAGGTGATTTTAAATGAGCATACACACACTTCATCACCCCCTTGAAGCAGTACAAAAAATGGGGCAAGAATGTACGGCTTCCATGTTCTCTCCCAAAGGGGATAATGGCACACACTTCTAATGGTTACTTGGTTGCCTTGCTTCTAATGAACCTGCATCAGGGAACATATGGGGTGAAGAAACAAAAGCCCTCCGGCAGCCACAGCCAGAGCTCAGCACTTCATGAGCCTTCCTTCTGACTCACCCCAGTGACAAATCCAGGCCCACACATTTTTCCTGGAAGGAGTTTGGCCACCCACCAAGTGCCACAACTTTTATAGTTCCCCGCCAAAGGACTGTCTCCTTAGCAGACTTGGAGATTCAATGGGGCTTTGTGTTCCTGAGTGGTTTTAGACTATAAAAAAACATGTGGACATAAAATGGGCCCAGTTCCAATAGCTGTCTCTCCAGGATCAGAGGCTGCAGCCTGAGTGTAAATACAGGCATTTGCCACAGATCATCTCCCCAGCTCTAGTGCAGACAGAGTAAGAAATAAACACTCATGTTCAGCTTTACTATGAAGACCGAGGGCATTGAATCATACAACCAACACCACAGCCTCTGCAACTACATCTAGAGAGTCTGGCTCCTACCTTACCAGTCTCATAGTACTGACAGGACACGGCACATCCTAAGCTCCGGGGCTCTTGTTATTCCACAAATAACAAGAGGTCCAGCATTTCTGTCTGATGCAGAGAATGTCAATGGGGTCAGCATCATTTTAATTATTAGTAAAACCCTGCAAATCATTTCCAGTATGCCTTGTAACAGTTGGAGCCATCTGTGAAGAGAAGCACTGATATACAGGATCAATTTTAATTTTTAGGTAAAAGTCTTTAAAATTCCAATGCATTATTAAGGTTGAACAATTTAAATGTCTATTCAGAAAGCCTGGTAGGATTGGATGGTACAAAAGTATGCTGATAGAATAATCTCTGAAGACCCCAGTAGCTCTAATGTTGCTAGAACAAATGCCAACATTTTTCTCTTCTGGGCATCATACCACTTAATATCTATATCTATAGCATATGTTCAGGGTACCATTTAGGTTTTTATTTTTTTCATTAGTTGTAAAATATAAGAACATAAGATTTGGAATAAGATTTGTACCTCTGTAGTCTTAAATCAATAGGAAGTCCTATAGCACAACATTAAATTAAAACAAATTTAAGTTACTTAAGCTAAAATATACCTCTGAGAACCACAACTGAGAATTTCAATCCTTCTTTTTCTTTCCATTCACCGCACCCTACATCTTCACCAGCATGGAAGTAAAGATTAGGTGATGACCATCGTGTGGAAAGAGGGAGGGTAGGCAGTATTCAAAGACTGAATTCAGAAGTCATTTCTCATACCCCCTGGCTCTCTGATTGTTACTTCAAGCTGGTGAGACAGCTCTGTGGTTTGCCTTCTATCTCTAAAGAGCAAACCAAAGAAAGAAAAAGAACAAGAATACAAATTATATACTAAATGAGTTAGTTTATTTCTGGCCTGAGGCAACAAGTTTTAAAAAAGCACTCTGATTTTTTCCTGTATAATTGGATAAAAGAGTGTGATGTTTAACATTATAGACTGTTTTTCCTTAAAATGGTGTTCATTTCCTGGTGATTTATATACACTCTCTTGCTACCCATCCTCCTTCCATAGAAAATTAAGAAATTTTTAGTGAACAATAATAGACTATAATAATTACAAATACTGACTATACAAATATATAACACAAGGTAATATGCCTTCTTGTATTGAAGTGAAATTCACGCAGCACACAATTAACCATTATAAAGTGTCTAATTCAGTGGCATTTAGTGTATTAACGATGTTGTTCAAACATCATCTCCCTCTAGTATCAAAACTTTACATCACCCCAGAACACTCAGTGCACTTTAAGTAATTATTCTCCATTACCTTCTCACCTCATCTTCTGGCAACTGATAATTATCTTTCTGTCTTTATTTCTGAATATTTTATATAAAGGAATAATGCAATATGAGACCTTTTATGTCTAGCTTCTTTCACTTAGCATAATTTGTTTGAGGTTGTAGCATGTAGCATGTAGCAGTAGCATGTAGCATGTAGCAGTAGCATGTAGCAGTACCACATTCCTTTTTATCACTGAATAATATTCCATCATATGTATATTATAATTTGTTTATCCATTCATATGTTGATGGACATTTAGGTGGTTCCACTTTTGGGCTATTATTAGTAATGTAGCTAGAAACATTCATGTACAAATTTCCATGTAAAATATGTTTTCATTTCTCTAGTTGCAGAATGGCTTGGTAATTACACGTTTAGGTTTTTGAGGAACCACCAAACTATTTTCCATAGTAGTTATACTTTTTAAATTTCCACCAACAATGTACAAGAGTTCCTATTTCTCCACATTGTTGCCAACACTTGTTATTTTCTGTTTTGTTTTGCTTTTAATTATAGCCATCCTAGCAGGTATGAAGTGGTAGCCATTGTGGTTTTGGTTTGTGTTTCCTTAAAGCCCAGTGTGGTTGAACATCTTTTCATGTGTTTGTTGGTCATTTGTATGTTACCATTGGAGTAATGCCTATTCAAATCTATTGCCTATTCTTAAATTGTTTTTTTGGTTTTTGCCTTTTGTCATTGAGTTGTAAGAGTTCCTCATACATTCTGGATATTAACTCTTTATGAGATCTATGATTTGTAAAATTTTTTGCCTATTCCATAAGTTGTATATTCCCGTCTTGATAATGTCTTTAGATGCACAAAAGATTTTAATTTTTATGAAGTTCAATTTATTTTTATTTTACTTTTTGTGCTCTTGGTGTGAAATCTAAGAATCTATTGTAAAATCTGAGGTCATGAAGATTTACCCTTCTGCTTTCTTCTAATACTTCTGTAGTTTTAGTTCTTATACTTAGGCTGTTAATACATCTTATGTTAATTTTTGTACTGTATATGGAGTGAGGTACAGATCCAAATACATTCTTCTGAATGTTGTTATCCAGTTGCCTCAGCACCATTTGTTGGAGAGACTATTCTTTCCCATGGAATGGTCTTAACATTTTTGTCAAACATCAATTAGCCATAGATGTTAGATATATTTCTGAACTTCAATTCTATTCCATTTGTCTAACTGTTCATCCTTATGCCAGTACCACATTATTTTGATTACTGATAATAACTTTTGACATTTAGCATGAGTCTTCCAACTTTCGTTTCATTTTACAACATTATTTTGGCTATTCAGTGCCCCTTGCAATTTCATATGAATTTGAGGATTGGCTTTTCCATTTCTGGAAAAAAAAAAGCTAATTGAAATTTTGATAGGATTGCATTGGATCTGTGAAATGCTTTGGAGAGTATTGTCATCTTAACAATACTAAGTCTCCCAGTCCAAGAACATGAGATGTCTTTTCATTTAACAAGGTCTTCTGTAGTTTTTTCCAGCAATGTTTTGTAGTTTTCCCATATTTGGTTAAATTTATTTATAGTTACTTTATTTTTTATGCTATTATAAATGGAATCGTAGTCTTCATTTGCTTTCAGATCTTCATTACTGGTGTGTAGAAACACAACTGATTTTTGTGTGTTGATCTTATACCCTGCAACTTTGGCAGGTTTGTTTGTTAGTGCTAGTAGTATATTTTGTGGACTTTTTGGGATTTTCTACATGTAAAATCTTGTCATATACAAATAGGTATGCTTTTAATTATTTTATAATTTGATTGCATTTTATTTATTTCTCTTTTTTTAGTCTAATTGTTCTGACTAGAACTTTCGGTACAATATTGAATAATATGGCAAAAGTGAGCATTCTTGTTTTGTTCCTAATCTTAAGGGGAAAGCTTATAGTCTTTCACCATTGAGTATGATGTTAGCTGTGGATTTTTTAAAATTCCCTTTGTATATCACCTAGTTTCTTTCTGTTTCTAGTTTTCTGAGTGTTTTTATTATTTTATTTTGGCAATGGCTTTTCTACACTTATTGAGATAATCATATATGGTATATTATTACATGGATTGATTGTCTTGTGTTGAACCACCCTTGTATTCCTAGGATAAATCCCTCTTAGTCATTGTTCATAATCCTTTTAATGTGGTGCTGCATTCAGTTTGTTTGTGTTTTGTTGAAGATTTTTATGCCTGTATTCATAAAGGACATTGATCTGTACTTTTCCTTTATTGTGGTGTTTTTTTTTTTAGATTTTGGATCTGGGTAATGATGACTTCACAGAGTGTGTTAGGAAGTATTCCTTTCTCTTCTATTTTTTGGAAGAGTTGAAATAGAAATGGTGTTAATTCTTCTTTAAATGTGATAAAATTCACCACTGAAGACATCTGGTCTAGGGCTTTTGTTTGCTGGGAGATTTTTGATTATTAATTCAATCTTTTTACTTGTTATAGGCCCACTGATATTTTTTAATTCTTCTTGAGAGAGTTTTAGTAATTTGTATGTGTCTGGGAATTTATCAATTTCACCTAGGTTATATAATTTGTTGACACATAATTGCTTATAGTATTATAATAATTTTAACTTTGATAAAATCAGTAGTGATGGCCCTGCTTTCATTTTTAATTTTAGTTATTTGCATATTCTCTCTCTTTTTAGTTTGGGTAAAGTTTGTCAATTTTGTTCATCATTTAAAAAACCAATTCTGGTTTTGTTAATTTTATCTATTTTTGTTTTTTTGGCTCTGTTTTTTTTTTTTTTTGTCTTTTACTTCTTTTACCTCTGCTCTGATTCTTATTACTTCCTTCCTTCCACTGACTTTGGGATTAGCTTCTTCTTTCTCCAGTTTCTTAATGTGTAATGTTACGTTACTGATGTGAGATCTTTCTTCTTTTTTAATGCAGGCATTTACAGCTATAAAATTCCCTCTGAGCACTATTTTAATGCATTCTATAAGTTTGGGTATGTCGTGTTTTCATTTTCATTCACCTCAAAGTATTTTCTAATTTCCTTGGTGATTTCTTCTTTGTTCCATGGGTTATTTAAGCATATGTCATTTCATTTTCACAAATTTGTGAATTTTCCAGGCTTCTTTTTGTTATTGATAGCTACTGTCATTCTAATGTGGAAGGAGAATCTATTTAAATGATATTATTCTTGTAAAATTTATTGAGATTTCTTTTATAGCCTTAATATGGTCTATCCTGAAAAATGTCTCATGGGCACTAGAGAAGAATATATATTTTGCTATTGCTCTGTGGACTGTTCTGTATATATCTGCTAGATTTAATAGGTTTATAGTGTTGCTCTGGTCTTTTATTTGCTTATTAATCTTCTTTCTAGTTCTAGTTATTTTTAAAGTGAGGTATCAAAGTCTCTATTACTTTAGTACTTTCTATTTCTCCCTTCAATTCTGCCAATGTTTGCTTCATATATTTTGGGGCTTGGTTGTTTAGTGTATATATGTTTATAATTGTTGTATATTCTTGATGAATTGACTTTCTAATTGTCATATAATGTCCTTCTTTTTCTCTTATAGCAATTTTTGACTTTAAAGAGATATTTTAATGATATTATTGTAGCCATCCCAATTCTCTTTGGTTTCTAATACACTCTGCCAATTTCTGTTTTTAATTGTAGAGTTAATCAATTTACATTTATATTTTTTATTGAAAATACGAAATTACTTTTGCCACTTTGGTGTTTGTTTTTCATATGTCTCATACCTCTAGTGAATTTTAACTTCAGTTGTTGTATTTTCAACCCAAGAAAGTCTATTATTCTATTAGATTCTTTTTAAAAAATAATTTCTGTATCTTTATTGATATTAACTACTTGTTCCTGCATCTTTCTACTGATTGCCCTTAGTTCTTTGTCCAAGTTTTTCTTTAGTTCTTTGAGCATATTTGAGATTACTTAAAATCTTTGTTTCGTAAGTGCATTTAAAATCTTTGCCAGTAAGTCCAATGTCTGAGCTTCTATTTAATTTATTTTTCTTTTTTCTGTGAATGAGTCATACTTGCCTGTTATTTGCATGCATTGCAAGTTTTTGTTGATAACTGGACAATTTGAATATCAGAGTGGGTAATTCTGTAAATTGTATTCTCTCCAGGAATTTCTATCATTTCTTATTGAGGCAGCAGTTGCTCGTTTGTTGAATGATTTCTTCAAACTATTTTTTTTAAGGACTATATCTCTTTTCATTTATGATAGCTGAAGTCTTTGTTCCATTATCTCTACAGTCAGCCAATGACTTGACATGGATTTCCTTAATTTTCTGAATCCAGTAATAAAAAGAAAAAACAATTAAAAGAGAGAGATGTTCTGTCTTTTTATAGTTCTTCCACAGATGTCACTTAGGAAGTCACTTTAGACCAATGGTTGAAACAATGGACAGTATTTGTGCTGATCCACCATGCAGATAAAAACTTACAACCTTGATTTTTGGAGGATAAAGTCCTTATTTCTCACCCTGGTACCAGTAAGCCATACCAGGAACACAAATTGTCATCTCTACAGCTGCCTGCTACAGGACCAAGTAATTCTGGATGGTAGCTGCTATGTGAAACACCAAAATTTACCAGCCTCTTTGTTAATCAAGCACTTACCTGGATGCTACAAGTATTTGACTAGATTCCAGAGTTCTGAAAACAGTTGATTCTAATAGTTTTTCTCAACTCAGTAGTTTTCTTTGGAGGTTCTTTTTCCAAGCCAAATTTGCTATCTAAAAGACTCTCGCTTGCCTTATAACTTGTATATACCTTTCTCTGCCATAAGATATATTGCTGAAATTAAATGGAACGATTCAATCTAAAGGTACTTATTACTACATGTAGAAAAGTTTACCTTTGTCACCCATTATAAATCAGTAATTACTTTAAATGTAAATGGAATAAGCACTACTCTAAAGGCAAAGATTGGAAGAATGAATAAAAGAAAAACATAGTGCTACTAAATGTGATTTACAAGAGATAAACTTTAAAGACACAAGAGTTTGAAAATAAAAGGATAGAAAAAGATATACCATGCAAACCATAACCAAAAGAGAGCTAAAGTGGCTTTGCTGTTATCAGACAAAATAGACTTTAGGAGACCCAGAATATATGAAACAAAAACTGACAGAACTGAGAGAAGACATAAATCATTCAACAATAAAAGAGATTACAGCAACAATATGTCTGGGTGTTTTTTTTCTGTTATCATGATTTCTGAATTTTATACTTTTATTTTCTATTTTTTCAAATATAAAATTTTGTTAGCTTGTATCTTGTATCTTTGGTAGTAATTTATAAACTGTTTAATTTAACTTTGTTATGATAAACTATAGTTCTCCAATTTTAAGAGTCAAAAAGAGTAACTCTTGAATCACTTTATGTTGGAAGAGATGTGTAATACATACTTTTATTTTCCTCCATTTGCTTCCTCCTACTTTATGGTTTTTACTTAATTAATTGTAATTATTAACCAATATTTTCATTGATAAAAATGATAAAATATCCATGTTGTGTGTTTATACTTGTCTTTTTATAATACTTTAGCCTTTTAATCTACATTTTATAATACTGTCGTAAACAATAATGATTTCGTGAATTATTAATTTAAAAATTTTCTAAGAAGGAACTTAAAAAAGCTTCACAGAAAAAATCAGAATCTCAAGACTTTTTTCTTCCAGATGATTTTATTTCAATAAAAATAATGGTTCCACTAATGCTATATCAGAAGCACATAGGGTAGGACATAGAAGGAATATGAAGGAGGGATAATTAATTTCACAATAAAAATATAAGTGTGATTTTAGTAACTTTATAGTCTTTTGTCCTTCTTGGATCACTGCTGAACTCCTAAATCAAATTGTAATTATAGGTTAATAAATGGGCATGGTGTATTCTGCCATTAGCATTCAGGGAAAAAAATGAGGTAAAATATCTTTAGTAATACTTAGTGAGAGTATTTTTAAAAATCTGGCTTTGTATACTTTAGCTCCCAAATTCATGAGTAAATTTGTTAAACATTATCATCCAAGTCAACGAATCTAAAGAAATATGCCTGAAGTAATTTTTATCTTAAAATTTTGTGGAAATAATAGACACTTTCATTTAGATCAACTCAACCCACATTAAAAAGTGCAAACTTTATAAAACTTGCCACAGAATTACTATTTAATAGCAAGCTTATTTTAATACTGCAAATGTGAATAGTAGACAGCATTTTCTATTTTTTCTACACTATCTTAGACAATGTCTTTGTAATAATTACGTTGATAGATAATGTAATTCTTACTTAGGTTGATTACTGTGGTATGATAGAAATAGCTTTAAAGTCTACCTCAAACTCAACTCTTATATTCATTAGAGAAAAGCTAAATTACTTCAGTAAAAAGGTTCAAAATATAATGCCTTAAGGATGACAGATGTTTATTTTGCTTTCTGCAAAAATTCTAAGATTGGGTATCATCTTCCTGGTTAAAGTTAGTATCTGTCGTAAGTGGTACTGGCCCGTGGAAGGACAAAGAGAGACCACAGCACATGCATGGCTGATATCTATTTTCTTAACCTGTCAGCAGCACATGTTTTCGCAAATATTCATAGCTGAGAAATTAGTATCATGGCCACAGCTAAAAGGAAGGAAGAGAATTGTGGTCTAGCCAGACAACCATGCGCCTAGCCACAATGTTATCATGATAGCATAAGAGAAAAACAAATCTTGTTGAACAGTTATTTAGCATTTTTACCAAAATTCTTTGCCCACTAATGATCTTATTTGTAAAACAAAACTACTTAACTGTACATTACCTATCACCCAGGTTATTGAAAGAATTAAATAATATAATTCATGCAAAAGTGAGTTATAAATTACATTAGCGGTTCTTCTGTCTGTATTCTACCTCAACCCAAAACACAAGTTTTTTCATCATAATTTACATTGAGTTATAAAAAAAAATAGCTTTTGGTAAAAAAAAGAAAATATTTGAAGCATTGGTTATTGATTTTTAATATGTATAACTGTCACAAAAGGAATTTTTGAAACATGTATATATTCAGCGTTATCTCCAGAGATGCTAATGTATTCTTGATGAGGCTCAGAATCTTTACTTTCAACAGGCCTTCCAGGTGATGGTTATGTAGTGTTCTCTAGACATCACAATAAACAAATCTGGTTTAGAATGAAATTTTAATTATGTCTTTTCTTTTATTCCAATATGTCTATTTTTAAAGCAAAGGTAATAAAATGTTCACATTGGACTAAATTATGCTGTCTCTAAATATTTAGTATTGTTCATTGTGCTTTGTAGTAATCCAAAGGAAAGAGACTTCTTTATTGCTTCCTTTGCAATTAAATCAAAATATGAAAACCTACATGTATGGTTTGAATTTATGAGTGAAGATCTTTCTAAAATCTGGTAAATAAATTTTAATGCCTGATGCATGTAGCATAAAATTTGCCAATTGAATTGTTCATAGGAGTATGAGACATCTGTGCTTTGCTTGGGAGGTAAGTTCTGGAGGAAATCATTCTATTTCTGTTTCCAGAGTCTTTAAATAAGTGGCATCTGACTAAAACTATCTTTAAGTATAACTGTGAATGGGGATGATGCCACCATCTATGCAGCCTGAAGAGTGTACATGAACACAACAAAATATACTCTATCTTAATTTCCCTTACAGATCGTAAAGTAACTATTTGTGTATGAGCCTCTCAGATCCTTTTGTTTTTATTTCTAGCAGATTGGAGTTGCTTCAAATGTACCTATTTTTAATATTGCTCCATAAGTCACAGCCTATCTTTCAGATTAAAATAGAAATAGAATGGCCTCCTCAAAACATCAAGTATAAACTAGCATTTTTATGCTACAAATTAATAGACATTAATCTTTTCTGGCTCAGAAACCTCTTTGGAAATGCAATATACACATACAACATTTTGGTTGTACTTTAAGAAAGATTTTGTTCCTTTACCCAGGCTTATGATTTTTCACCCCATCTGCCTAGATAAATATCCATAAGACTGTTTTGGTATCTAAAAAGCTGGGATGGATGGATTGGCTGACCTCTATCCTTCTATGACAGTTCTGTTTTGAAGTACATATCCAATATCTTGAAATGCATTTTGGGGCATAGTTCCTATTGGACAACTTTGAGAAAGAGAGTGATTGCTCTCTTTTTGCTCTCCTTTTCAACTGTCAGATTTTTTTCCTGTAAAGCAAGTCAGACATTGTAAAAATTCCAGCTTCAACAAATAAAACAAAGAACAGTAAATACAAATTAAATCCTATAATGCAGAAATAACCATCCTTAATGTATTATAAGCATAATTTTGGATATTTTTTTATCTATCTATGCTTGGTTGATAAAATCTGCTTATATATAAAAATCAAATTGATATGATTTTTAATAAAAATTTAAATTGGCATTAATTGAACAAAAGGCAAAGATGAGGAAATACTGAATATCAAATAAATATTAATTCATTTGAGAAATATTTCCTACAGGTCCTTCTAATCATGAAACTATTAAAAGTTGGAATAATTTTTATTTTTTTAATTATAATTTAAAAATTTATAATATTTATTGGTTCTATGTTATAAGGGAAGGCATGAGGAAATTAGCAAACTATCTCCTATCTTCTTTATCCCCATAATCCACTTGCTACATTTCATTAAATAACCAGTATTTTACATTTTCATAATTTATAATATTTATAATCACTCTGTAGACAAAATTTCCCGTATTGCTTAGTCTTAGTTCTATTAAATGTTCACCACTTATCTTTGTATCATAATTTTTTCATTTCTGACTTGTTTATTTTGGTTCATGTTTTGAACATTGAGATTCTCACAACAACTCATTTTGGTTTTTTTTTCAAGTTGGCTCTAGGTTTTGTTCTCTGTGGATTCTTGTTTATTTAAAATGTATAACTCCTACAACTTTGAAAAATTCTTGGGCCACTATCTTTTTTGTCAAAAAACTATAGACACAATTTCCATATATTGTGGCACTAGTAACATCCATGAAAAAAAGCAGAGCCCATTCTGATTTTTTTTTCTTTGTGAGTGACTTGCCATTTCATCTCAACTGCCCTGGAAGTCCTTTTTTTGCCCTTCACATTCACTAACTTTGCTAAATAAGAAATAGTATGTTTGTTTTAATCATTTTTAAAACTTTCTCTGTCACTGATCTATAGATTGAAGTTTTTACTAAGAAAAATATTTCACCATTCTGGGGCTGTTGCAGAAGAGGAGATATTCATCTGGGTAGCTCTGAGAGAGAAGCTCTCAGAATCCATGTAATAGAATCTGATTTCATTTTTTTTAATGTTTTTTTTTTTTTTTTTTTTTTTTTTTGAGACAGAGTCTCACTTTGTTGCCCAGGCTAGAGTGAGTGCCGTGGCATCAGCCTAGCTCACAGCAACCTCAGACTCCTGGGCTTAAGCGATCCTACTGCCTCAGCCTCCCGAGTAGCTGGGACTACAGGCATGAGCCACCATGCCCGGCTAATTTTTTTTTTTTTTTTTGTATATATATTTTTAGTTGGCCAGATAATTTCTTTCTATTTTTAGTAGAGACGGGGTCTCACTCTTGCTCAGGCTGGTCTCGAACTCCTGACCTCGAGCGATCCACCCGCCTCGGCCTCCCAGAGCTAGGATTACAGGCGTGAGCCACCGCGCCCGGCCCATTTTTTTTAATGTTTTAAACATTTTTTATTTTGAAATAATGTTTGATTTACAAGTAGTTGCAAAAATAGTACAAAGAGTTCCTTTATGTCCCTTGCTGTGTTCGCCCTAACGTGAACATCTTTTATACCCATAGTACAATTACCAAGAGAATATTTACATACTACAATTTTATTTACTAAATTGTAGACCTTATTTGAATTTCACCAATTTTTTACCAACATCTTTTTTTAAAAAATGGACTGTTTTTGAAACAGTTTAAATATACAAAAAAAATTGAGACGATAGTACAGAATGTTTCCATATATACTTCCCATAGAGTTTCACCTATTAACATCTCTCATTAATTTAGTACATTTGTTACAATCAATGAATCAACACTGGTGTGTTATTTTTAACTAAAGCTCATAGTTTATTTGTTTTAACTAATGAGGGTTTTTCTTTGTTTTTTGGATACAAAAATTACATTTGGCTGTCATGGGTTCTTAGGCTTTACTTAGCTATGACAGTTTCTGACTTTCCTGGTGCCTCATAATCTCGACAGTTTTGAGAGTACTGGTCATGTACTTGTAGGGTGACCCACTATTGGAATTTCCTGATGCTTTTCTCATGATTAGACCAGAGTAAGGGTTTTAGAGAGGAGGACCACAGAGGCAAAGTAACATTTCATCACATCATATCAAAGGTATAAACTATGAACATGATTTATGACTGTTGATATTGACCTTGATCACCTAGCTGAGGTAGTATAGGTTAGGTTTTTCCACTATGAAGTTATTTCCACCTCCCTCGCCGCCATTTCACACTGTCCTCTTTGGAAGGAAATCACTGTGTGCATCTAACACAGATGGGAATTATATGCCCCCTCCTTTAGGGAAGAATGTCTACATAAGTTATTAGAATTATTCTGTATGAGAGATTTATCTGTTCTTTTCCAATTATTAATTTATGCAATCATTTATTTATGTCAATATAGACTCATATGACTATTTATGTTAAACTTTGGGTTATAAGCCAATACAAATTTTTAAATTTTCTTGCTCAAATTGTTCCAAGTTTGGCCATCAGGAGCCTTTTTTGTTTGCTCCTGTGTTCTTTAGATATACCTCCATCATTATGGATTTTTGTATCTTTTCTAGTGTTTTGCAATCAGTGACTAACATATGAGCTTTTTGAGTTTTTAGTTAAAAACTGACTAGTGGTCTAATTATTTGCCATATGTTCTTACTAGAATAAAATTATATTTTACCCTAATAATTCAGACTTTTCCCTGGTTCCATAATCCTTCTAAAAACTAGTTATATTATTTTGTAAAAACTTCATGTTAGTTCAAAGGTTTTTTTGCTAGATTAGCTATTTTTCTTTTATCTTTTATTTTTATCATTTCTGAGATCAATAAAAAGTATTATTCTAAGATATTAACCTTTGTGACAGTGAACACATAATTGAAAGTTGTAAAGGATTTAGCGCTTGAATCTTTATCTCACTAGCTTATACCTTCATCAAAAAACATCCTTTTGAACCAAAATTTTCTTTTTGTTCTTCTCAGCCTAAAGGCGAATATTTTGAAAGGTTTGGACAAAATTAGTTTAGTAGGGGTTTTTTTCCTTGTACTTATAAGAGAATGATAAAAACTTAATTTTCCCACTCAGACAAAAAATCCCATCAGCATCTATTTGCACGCGCATTGCTCAAGAGCAACTAAAGTTATAAACCTGAAACTTGAAAAGGCTGGAACCCTCAATGAGGAAGAAAAATACCTAGATAAATTTGTAAGACTTTTTCAAGTTTGTAAAATGTTATAATGGTTTATACATAAAAGTTTATGGAATGTATTATGGATTTTTGTTCAATTTCTCCTGTGAATAGCACTGCAGATTAATAAACTGAATACAGAATCAAAGTTAGAAATTCTCAATTCTAATTTTCATCTTTGTTGTCAATACCTTTTAGCTTTGCCTTCTCAGTCTTTATTTTATAAAACAGGAGAAAAAATAATAGCAATTGGTTTGGGATCCTGCACTGTTGTGAAATGTGATAATTTTCTGAGGATTGATATGTATATGAACTTTACTGGATTTCAATTAGAAGTTGTAAAGCTCATTAAGGAAATTAACTGGAATTGCAGAGAGAATTACTTTCAATTCAGATACCTTATTCCATGCACTCTGCATCATCCCCTAGGAATAAAATGTTCATTCTGTTATTCTATGCAGTTGATTACAATGCTTTCTGGATCTGATCTATTTTGAGTCCTCTTTGGCATAATTTACTTGAAAATAACTAGAATTAGAATAAGGACCAGTAAAGGGAAGAAGTTTGACTTTGCCATGGAAATTTTTTATCTTCCCTTGGCAGCAAAAAATAATAAAAACAAACCCTTTCAAACATACCTACCTGGTGGCCCAATGCTAGAATTTAGCCTTTATGTGACTCCATGGCATCTTCTGAGTTTACTTGTTTTTCAATTTAACTATTAGTATAGTTAATTCAGTAACAATAATAAACATAGAGTTGTGAATAAATTATTCTCCACTATCTCATTTATCCAATAGGATTATTTTAATTTTGTAGATTTGAGAATACTTCCTCTGTGATGGCTCTTAACATACATTAAAGTTTTAGATCATAAATGACTGCACACTGACACCAGTGACATGCCATCTCTACTTCCCATTCTGTGATAGCAGCAAAATTCACTATATTGAGTTCTTAATATAGCCTCCTGAATTGCATCTCATCTACTTTAAACATTATTCTCACTGACCCATATGTTTGTCAACCAAAACCAATTACAAGCCTTTTTAAAGCTTGATACAATAGAAATAACAATAGTTATTTTACTGGCACCTTATTTTGTGCCCATGCTACTTTAGATTTACATTTATTCACTATGGGCCATATGATGCCCTATCATGGGGAAAAATGAAAGAGGAAGAAAATTTACTGAAATCTACTCGAGAAAAACAAGAGTGCAATTTGCCACTCAGCATGCCCTCCGATGTGCACAAACAAGAACTTGTCATAACCATCTGTAGCTCTGTTTACAAGAAGAGGCATGCAGGCCAGAAAACAGAGGAAGTCTGCCTGAATTAATAAATGTGTGGAGGAGGAGTTTGCAAGAAATACATCTTTAGCAGATACGGGCAAGTCTGCAAGTGCAAGGGAACTTCAAATCAACAAAAGTTCACTCTCAGCCCAAGTTTGTTTTTATTTTTTTTTTATTTTTTTTTATTTTTTTTTGTCTCTTAATGTTTATTTGACCAAAAGAATGCATATACAGCAGACACGCATATACATATTTATATTTCACACAGAAAAATGAAAGACAATTCCTCCAAGATATCAAAAGTAAGCTACATCTGGGTAGAGGAATTAACAGGTGATATTTTTTTTCTTTTGGATTATTTTTCTTTTTTATTCTTTTTTTAAATTTTTTTTTTTTTTATAGTATTGGAAGTCCTTGCAAGAGCTATCAGGCAAGAGAGCAGAATCAAGGGTGTCCAAATAGGGAAAGAAGAGATCATACTCTCACTCTTCGCTGATGATATGATGTTATATCTGGAAAACCCCAAGGACTCAACCAAGAGACTCCTGGAATTAATTAATGAATTCAGTAAAGTCTCAGGTTACAAAATCAATACACACGAATCAGAGGCATTCATATATGCCAATAACATTCAATTGGAGAACCAAATTAAGGACTCAATACCCTTCAAAATAGCAACAAAGAAAATAAAATATCTAGGAATATATTTAACTAAAGAGGTAAAGGACCTCTATAGAGAGAACTATGAAACTCTGAGGAAGGAAATTGCAGAACATGTAAATAGGTGGAAAACCATACCATGCTCGTGGATCGGAAGAATCAACATTGTTAAAATGTCTATACTACCCAAAGTAATCTACAGATTCAATGCAATCCCTATTAAATTATCAACATCATTTTTCACAGATTTAGAAAATAATTATACACTTTGTTTTTATTTTTGATTTTTCAGCAACATGCCACAACATCAAAAAAGATGTTCTGACAGCAGGCGAGGTAAATAAATGGTAGTACATACTATTTGCATATATGTATGTTTTCTGATAATTTGATTTGTTAAAGCTTTAATAATGATAATATAATCATGACAGGATTAATTGGACATTTGTCATGTGAAAGAAATGGAGTTGATTCCCAAAGTTCATCATTTTCATCCTTAAAAGTATACATTCAGTATCAGTTCTTCCATTTTTTAGATAAAGATACTGAGGTATTTACCCAAAGTCACATATGCAGCACACAGAGGCAGAGCTGTTGCTTGAATCTAGGTAAACTATTGATATTATATAATATCTCTTGATAGTTTAGCAATAAATCACAGGGGAATGAGGTTCCATGTTAAGGAGTTGTTAAGAACCAATTGTACCCTGTTATCCAGATATTTATTGATTGATAGGCAGTGGGTATTTATTTGTAGCTAATGAAATGTTGATAATGCCTGGGGCATAATATGAGTCTCTTAAAAGAAAATGATCTTAAGACATAGATGCCAAACCTAGTACTGTTTGTACAGAATCACAAAATGCATTGAAAGTTTATTTAATTTTCTAGAATGTCTAAAATCCAAATCTGCAAGAATCTAAGTGATCCACCTGTATCCCTGCCTGCATCTCCCACTCTCTACCTTTTGCTCATTCCTTTACAGTCACACTGTCCGGGGTGGCCCTTCTTTAGGAAGCTGGATGCAGTAGCTGTCCCATATAACTGGAATGCTTTTACTCAGATATTCGCATGCTTTTTTTTCTCAACTGCTCTTGGGCTTTGCTCAAATGTCACTTTCTCTGAGGACTACTCTGGCCACCCTATCCAAAAATACAATTCTCCTCCTATGATACTTATTATTTACTTTCCATGGTACTTATGTATTCATTTTTTCTTGTCTGTTTCTTCCACTAAAATGTAATCTCTGTGAGGGTTGGGAATTTTGTTTGTGTCCCTACTATATAATAATGCCTGAAACATAGTAGATGTTTGATAAATACTGGTTGAATGAATGAATATATGTAAGTGCTGCATTCAGTCTGCCATTTTGATTCACACAGTAGTTTCTAAAAAGTCTCTTCCTACCCTCTTTCATTCCTAGATCTCTGATGGCTAGAAAGTCTCTCTTACTCATGTATCTGGTGCTTGCTATTCTAGCTACTGCCCACATGTCAGGAACTCTCTTTTGTTTTTAAGATCCCCTGTGTTCTAACTGGGAGTGTGAGGTCCTTATATCATCCAACTGTAAATTATCCCTCTCCTCCACCCAAAGTCTTCATCATCTAGGATACATTCATTCTTAAAAATTATTTCTCTCAGACTTCCCTTTCTCCCAGCTAACTTCATTCTTCCTATACCATATCTTAATAAAATTATATTCTAAAATGACCTCTTTTTGAAGCACTTGCATATATACAGAACCTCACCTTTTAGCACATCACAAGTGTTACCAAAAATAACCAGGCCCTATTCTTAGGTGCATTGCATCCGATCAGTCCTTGCCACTTTTCTCTGAGCCACTTTTCTTGTTGAATTATTCCTCCTTTAGTCATCTTGGGAAAACCTCCAAAGCATGAATTTATCTCATTAGTATATACTGTACAATTGTGCTTTCATCAGTTGACCACAGAATTCACACTCTACACATATCTTCATCTCCAAGCTTGTACTTGAACATGTCCTAGAATAAGTACTGACTTCATTTTAAAGATAAGCTAAAAATCTTACAGATGTTGATGTGATTTTGCAAAAGCAAAACAACATTAGTAAAAATATTTTCCTGGTGTCTGGGATTTACATTATTGTGCATTTCAGTTTTGGCTATAATAGACCCTTATGTTTATCTGAAGTGTAGAAAGTATCTGTGCTTGTAATGGGGATTTCTTTTAAGCACTTTATGTCAAAATTAAATCTGAAGCACTTGCATTATGAAAACATAATAGAAAGCAGGGCATTTTATTTATGGATGATTGTTTAACATAAACACAGAGAAATCTCACAGAATACCCCCAACCCTGTTTAGCAGTTTCCTACATTCTGCCAAAGTGACATCTAAATTGAAAAATATATATATAACTCATATCGCAGATGACAGTCATTAAAATATTTGTGGCATGTCTGGTTTGAGAGATTATCACAATTCTCTTCATTTAGAACCTATCTTCAAACTCTGGAAAACATTTTTTTTTAATTAAACAATGTAGTTATTTTCCAGTTGGAAGCTCCTTAACAATAAAGTAGCTAAAGTGATGTTTTTAACACCTACAGACAAATAGCATTAATTACTGTCAGCTATCTATGAAAATTATTCACAATTTTTCTTAAGCCCTGGCTGAGACCCTAAAATCGACAGCAATTTTATATCGGGAGCTACTTGCCATGGGCTGTACCACTTTCTTCCCATGTGGATCATTCCAATGATGTTACTTTTCTTCTAGAACTCTTTAGAAAGGTTTTCTTATGGATCCCACTTTTCCAGTGCAGCTATATCCATTTTTCTTATCTACTATTTCTTCTTACACACTCCAGAAGTGTTACCAACAAATCCCTACTTATTTATTCTGTTTTGCAGACCTTAGGGCAGAAAGCTCACAGTATAAGATTTTAGGTTAAGACAAACCTTGGTTGGAATGTTGGCCTTGATAAATTACTTCGAACAAATAGCTTAACACAAAGTTTTAATTTTTTTTATCACCAGTAGTTTGCAATGAGCAATGAATGGAAATACTGTGTAACCACGTGGCACATAGGAAGTATTTGATAAATGTTATCTTTTGTTTATTAAGCTATAAATTAGTTATGATCTTATTTACAAGTTCATACTCATTATCATCTTGGTAATGGTTAAGATACAAATGATCATAAAATATTATTTGTGCTGCGATTACAGTCTGAGCTACTACACCTGGCCTGTAGGTTTGTTTTCATAAAATCAAAAGGGTCATTGCTTTTCCTGTCCTGTACATTGCCGAGTTAATTTAAGTATGCACTTCCTTTGAAGTCAGTGGGGTCTGAGTTCTTGGATATTCTTTTTTATGGCATAGAACACAATGGAAAATCAATTTACTGTCAAGAATATCTTCGTAGACTATCTTCTTAAATTGTATTTTTATAGTGTTTCTTAAAATCAGTAATCAATTATGCCTTGTTGGGAAAGATAATAATGTTTTCAATTCTGTTAGAGAGAATTAGCATCCTACTTCTGATGTGTGGAGAACCAATCTATCTTTCATCCCAGTTTGAAGTCACTCTGGATTGTTCAAAGCAATTGTCTTAGTGTTTTACATGTTATATTATTTGTTTAAAACTATCTTGTAATGAAGATATTGTTATCCATTTTAAAAATGAAAAATATGAAAATCTGAAAGATAAAGTACCTTGTTTTAAGTCAACAGGTAGGCAAAGAATGTGTAAATCTAAGTTTGTCTGGGTGTCTGATGGCCATGGCTGCCGCCAATCAAGTGTGATTATAGGATACAATGTGATATCAAGATGCAGATTAAAAAATTCATTCTCATGAATTAACCTACATGGAAATACATTTGTTCTTGATTCTTGGGAGTTTTAGACTCCTGGCCTTTGAACCTGGGGAAAAAAACAAGTACTTATATTTTTTAGTTATTGTGCAGTATTGTATATACTTCTCACATATTAATGTATTCATTTTTAATCTATATCTACAGATATAAGAAATACACATACACAATGAATATAGGATGTATGGGAAGTCACTTTAAAGAAGGTGGTATATTTCAATAAATACAAATATAAGATTTAATTTTTTTTAAAAAAACCTTTTTATTCTGGTTTTTATTAGTGTGAGTTGGGCAAATTATCTAACTTTCCTAAATCTCAATTTCAAATCTTTAAAATAGAGATAATCATGACAAGATCATTATAAGAAATATAAATAATACTCGTTAACCATCTGTTTTTGGTAATCTATAAATACTAGCTATTATCAAAATTATATAGTGAAAGTTATAATTTGAAGAAGTTTAAATAGCTTCACTCTATTTCTCAATCTATTAATATTCAGTGAAAATGAAATTTAAGTTGTAAAAAGAAAAAATTAAGTGACAGACTTGTAAGAAATACAGTTTTCTCATTTTACATGTCTTTATGTAGAAACATAATTTTTACAGCTTTTATGAAGCTACATATTTTGGAAACAAAGCTTTGATGAACTATTTTATCAAATTGCCAAATCACATTTATAAAATTGCAAAAAGAATCTCTACTTGATAAAAAAATTAGAGATTATTTTAAATGTAGCATTAGATTAATCAAATTAGTAGGTTTTAGACTGCATTATGAAATAAAGAACAAAATTCAACTGGTTAACCTAAAAAAGAATTTCTTCTAAAATTCCTCAATAAAAGATATATATGTATTCCCTACATCTTAATAGACTGTTTGCATACTCTTATTTATAGAAAAATATTTTTTCTAAAATTTAACAGAATACTGACTTAACCCTATCATAATTTGCAGAGATATTGATAACAGTGCTATTCAGAGGACACTTTATAATCTTTATGTACTAGTAACAGTCAAGCTGAGAATCAAATCAAGTTGATTATAATCAACTTTATAATCACTTCCATTATTTTTAATTGCTGATCCTCTTTACTCAGTTAATGTTCAGCAATGCATAAATTAGACATTCATTGAGTAGAAATTTTGCTTCAGAAAACATAAAAACCATGTACAAATAAACTAATGGAGGAGAGAAATAAAGATATATGTTGATACTATCAGAATAATTCCTGTGACATAAGAAAAATTCTTAAAATTTGTTCAGGAGGAAATCATTGAACTCAGCGTTCTAGTAGGTGTCGATGTTTTGGAAAAAGACAAATTTATAGCAGAAAGAGAAACAAAAGCAAATATACCATGACAGGAAATACATGGCATATTTATGGAATTGCCACAGTTTGGAAATGGCTATATGCTAGGTAGAGATGTATGTTATGGTTTATGGAAGGAGCTTATGATTCAGAGATCATCACTGGCATTGGTTTCAGCCAAGGAAAGACTCCCATGCATTCATGGGGTCCTATATTTAAAAAAATGTATAAAACTGATATATTTTGAAACTAACCAGTTAAGACCACTGTCTCTCTCTACTAAACTTCTCTTTTGTGACACTCCCTCATGCTGGGTGGCATCAGAGGAGCCATTGCCATTTCTGTTATTTGACTAATGGGAAAGCTTACATGAAGTTAATTCTGACTAGGTGCTAGCTGGTTGCTGGCCCAGGAGGAACACTGAACTGTGAAAATACTTTTGCTCATCTTCTGAGTTAAAGAGCATTCTAATAATCTAGAGCAGAGTGACTTGAGGAGGGTGCTGCCTACTTTCTGTACTTAGCCAGTGTGATACTTTTAGTTTCAACCCAATTTGTATATCCCAGAGTCTTTACTTACTCAACTCATTTATTGACTGTCAATTCATGCCAGTCATTTTTCCCAGTTTGGAGGACGCTCTTTTGGCTCTTAGGCTGCATACAAACAAGTGGGTGAGTCATGCACTTTAACATGCAAATGGCCTGAGGGTCAGTGCAACACAGCTATATCGTCAAGCACAGAAATGAGAGCAAACAGGACAACAGTTTACCTGAGCCATGAGTGGAAGGGAGAGGTTGCTCAGAGGGTGTAAACTTTCTTTGAGTTCTGAAGGGCAAATTGGGGTTAGTCAGAGAAGAAGTGCAGGGAGAGAATGCTCTGCAGTGAACTAGGGCTCATTATAGTTGGGGTGTAGATTGTAAAGATAGTGGGGTATAGTAGACATGATAGTAGAAAAATGCATAGAAGTAAAACACTTCCACAAAACCAAAACAAAAACAAAAGAGCTATTCCTATTCATACAATAGGAGTGGTTATAGCTTAATAAATAAGACATTTTCTACTTCCTCGTCCTGTGATTTTTTTAATGATATAAATAAAATGCTAGAAATTTGCCAAAATATGTATGTATGTGCTTCTATCTTTTTACAAATAAATATTTTGTTGGAAAATCTATATTTGATGAGTAGAAGTGGTAAATACTACCACTTTTAAACAAAAATATATGACATTCAGCTTTTGAAGCTGCATTACCATTTCCAAGCCTCTAAAGTGGTTTAATTTTTTTTAACTGGGAGTCAGTAATTTATTAAATGTAAAAAGTACATCTGTAATAAATAAGCTTAAAATAAACATCTTAGATAATTTTTTGCATATATAAGGTAATAGCCTCAAATATCAAATCCATTATTAAATAAACAAATGCTGGTTTTCAGTACCATTTGGTGGTATCCTTTTTATGAATTTTTAAATTTCAATATAATTTACATAATTTTAAATAGCTACTTTGTGTGTGTATATAGGTGTGTGATTTATCTGTGTGTTTAGAAAATAAGGAAGCGTTTCAGTGTGGCATCTCAGGATGTCAGCTTCAAAGAAGTGTTATGTTTAACATTTCTCTCACATATACTTTCATGCTACAAAAACATTCTGTAAGTATTAATACAACCTACTATTACTCTTGCTTTCTTCTCAGAAACATTTTGCTTCATCCATGCTTGAACTTGGATGCCTCTCTTATTCTAGATATATTTTTGTAGGATTCAATATTTAAACTCAAAATAATAGTAACCTTTACTCTTATTTTCAAATATAATTTCATTAGGTCTTCTAAATAAATGTTCTCTCAAATTTTCAAAATTAACCCAACTTGGCCCTGACATGACAAACTCGTGAAAGTTGCCCCAAATGGACTACTTTTCCAGAATCCCTGCAAGGTTTGCCTTAACAAATGTTAAACATATCAGCATAATTTTGCATTATGAAAATTAGCATGGTTAAGTAAATTCCATAATGACCTGAAGTGTCACCCTCTTTCAGAAATGCACAGGGGAGTGAGAACTTTGCTTTCTTCATTCTTGGCTAACACATAGTATATATAAGCTGGGCAGAGCAATTTTATTGATAGAAAAGATTTTTCAAAATTTAATTATCAGCATAGATTTTATTCCTTGTTTCTAGGTTTTTGTCAACTGCAGAATACAGATATATAAATATACTGTTTAAATAAGGTGTGACAAATGTCATAACAGTGAAATGTAGACATGTTAAATGCAAACTCAAAGAATGAAGTGTCTCCCTGCCCTGGGCTTCAGGGAAATTGGAGTGGTCTCTAGGGATGAATTCTCTGTTAAACAAAGAATTTGAGAAGGAGCGCTCCAGTCTTCTGGAAAATGTAAAGCGTTTTGGCTTAGAAGGCCTGAATTTGGAAACAGTCATTTGGTATGTTTGAATACTGAGATGGTGTTGGAGAATGGAGTATGGGGAAAAGTGAGAGAAAAGATTAGGAGCTATTTACATTACAAAGAGCTTCACAAGCCACTCTAAGCATTAGACCTTTTTCCCTTAATACAATGATAAACGCTTGAAAGTTTTAAAACAGAGGAGTTACATAATTGTATCTGTGTTTGACAAAGTTAACTCTGGTGACAGTGAGGAGTACATATTGAAGAAAGAAGAAGCTGGAGCTAGAGAGATCAGTTTGAGATTATTTCTGTAGTCCATGCAGATGAAGATAAGGGCTTGTCCTAAGGCAGTGACAGTGGGAAAGAAAGAGAAGATAGCCAGTGTCCTAACTCCTTATTTAATCTTAAATTTTTACATTCTTTAACCCAAACTACAAGACACCAGATTAAGCTTTTCTAAGCAGAAGTTGAATCTTGTCATAGACATGCACAAAAGCATTCAATGATGTGCAGTTACTTGCACATCAAGTAAACCTAGGTTAAAGTTGAACTTCTACCTTCGCAAGACCTAAATTTTATTTTATTTTTGACTTTTTGTTTCTTTTTTTCCATAATCAGCCATGAGGAAGGATGAATTAAGTCCTTTGCAACAATTTGGATGTAACTGGAGACCATTATCCTAAATGAAGTATCTTAAGAATGGAAAAATAAACACCACATGTACTCGCTATTACATTGGAACTCACCGGTAAACACACATGTGCACAGAGAGAAGTAAAACTCAGTGGAAATCAAGCAGGGGAGAGGGGAGAGAAGTAGAGGGCAAAAACCTGCCTAACAGGTACAATGAACACTATCTGGGTCATGGGCACACTTATAACTCTGACTCAAACATAACAAAATCAACACATGTAACCAAAAACATTTGTACCTCTGTAATATTTTTAAATAAAAATTTAAATAAGTAGTATTAATAAATTAGTATAATATATTCCACTTTGTGGCTAACGTATTTTTGGTTAGGCAAATTTTCTACTCTTTATGGTCTACCTTAACACAACTGTGTCATAATAAATTGTCTAAGTGAATAGTTGAAGAATTGGATATTTATAAAATCTGAAGAGATGATTATTATAATTAATTCATATTCAGTTACACTCTGTTAAGGAGGATACTTCAATGTCTAATCAACACCATTTTATGACTTTGAGATTGACAAACAAATTCTAGAGGGTTGAAGTGAAGCCTACTGGAGGAGTTATGGTGAGAGCACTTGTACTCTGCTTTCAAAATGTAAATGCTAGGTTTTTTAATCTTAGTAAATAATTAAAGATGTTTCTATTGCAGCCATTATCTGTGCCATTTTGTTTTGACTTGGTCTCTGATAGACTCTATTTTATACCTTGCTTGCTAGTGCCGTTCATCTGAGTCTATCAAGTTCCTCAGCAAAAAATTCCAACATCAAAAGAGCTATGGACCTTGCAGAAATACAACTACTATTGTGGCAGAGATGAACAAGAAATAGGCTTCTGTCATAAAATAATTTGAATTTAGTTTTTGAAAAAATGATATCATTATAAAACAATTATGTAAAGAATTTAATTTTGAGTTATTATTGTTATAAGAAAAACATATTAGTATGAAAATTCAGCCAGTTATCAATTTTGTATTCTCCTTGTCTCCCTGTATCATGAAACAGCTGACCAATACATAATGGAATCCTAAAAAAAGTTTGTTAGATGAACTAAATACTCATCAAAAGGGCTGTCTTGACTTTGAATGTGACAATGACTAGAAATTTAAGACAATGCTTTTCTAAGATCACTAAGTAAATAGTTTTCCAGGTTTTTATTGGCTGCTTACTTTCATAAAAAATATTGCATTTACATGAAGAAGAAATGAGTTACAAAACAAAATGATGAAAAATTTTTGCCTGTTAGTGAATAAATTTACATGTTACTCCCCACAGAACACTTTTTGTTAATAATTAGCATCTGATAGACAATAAATAAAAATTCTTAAGAAATTATCAAAATATGTAACATAAAATGCTTATAAAAGGCCTAGTGGGACATCAATGAGGTACTAGTGTATTAAATTTCATTTAGTGTAAAACATGAAACTATGATTACTTTCAGACAAAGAAACAAAAGACAAAACATTCTTTTAAATAGTTAAGAAAAAATATAACTAAACAATCTTGAAAGTTAACATTTAGTTTTAGAAAGGGGAAAGCAAATAATATAATTATAAATAAATGGATATTAGTATAAGCTGTAAATGACATATACAGTTTTCTACATTACATGTTATTATTAAATTGAACTTTTAAGTTATAGAATAATTAATATGACTAAAGTCAGTTTTTAATGGAAAATGCATTGGTTCTACCATTAAATTTTAAATAAAACTATCCTTAAGCAATCTAATTTTACTTATAAGTAAATGATTATCTGATTTTACTGTACTTTGGAAATATTATCTAAAATTGAACTGTTATAGGAAAGGAAAATAACTATAATATTATAATTTTGTGACTTTTAATCTAACATCCCTTTTAAGTTCCAGTCAGAATTTACGTTGTCAACATTTTCATAATGTATTAGATGCTGTAACAAGCAATCTATTGGCTGATAAAAAGACCCTGAACTCATTTAAAACTCAAACAGAAAAATAAATTATTATAGGACTTATAGATTGGGTCAATGTTTTATCAAACTTGTGCCCACCTCCCAACCTCACTTTCTCATCATTTAGTAGAGTATCTGAAATTGTGTTGGTTTTCATGAAAAATCTGTTGAATACAAGGATTGAATGAGACAAAATGTCCTGTGTTCTGTCTCCACAGTTTAACTACCAATTATTAATTTTTTAAATGTCAAGAGTTTTTAGATATAAAATAGATGAGGAAAACTAGATAAAATTCAAGATAATAAAAGGCAATGATTAAATAATCTCTCCCATGAAACTGTTGGAACTGGCTTTGTAAAAGATAAGGAATTCTATTATATGCTATGAGAAGAAGGCATGAAAAGTCCCAAACTTAAACAGATTACTGTAGATCACCACTTTTATTCACTCCTTGAGATTAAAGCCAAACACCTATTGCTAAGAAATCATAAAGAAAGCAACACCGGGCCTGGAAAGTGTTTCTTCCCATTCTTATTGTTTTATATTCTCTAACTTCCAACATTGTTCTATAAAATCTCAGGATATATGTAATACAAATGTAATTCTTAATAAAAGAAGGTATAGTCATTAATCATTTTGGTTTAAACAAATATAAACTAAACAGTACAAAATCCTTCCAAATACTCACCTCATCAGATTAATTTCAAAGCCCACAAACGATCTGAGGATTTATTGTTTTATATTACAGGAAAACATTAACCTCTCTCTGCACATTGCTAATCATGTATCTGTGTATTTTCCATATGTGAAGCTAATCTAGTTGTTTAGCTTTTATACACAGTGATATTTTCTAATTTAAAATGGATTTGTTTAACAATGTATTGTATGCCTAATATATGTGGAACATTGTTGAATTCAATATATTAAAAAAATAGACTTTACCTTTAAGAATCATTTATTCTAATAATTCTTGCTTAATGGTTGTTTTATATTCAGATTATTACAATATTTGAGTATTAACCATATCTTATTACAGCATGTTGAAAAAATTCAGTGACATTGCTGTTTCTGGGGGTAAACTAAAAGTGGAAAATTATTATGGTGTTTTTACATAATACCTGTCAATTTCCGTATTTACAGAGAAGTTTAAGCTCTTTCCACTACAATACACTTCATGTATATCTGATCTACAAACATTTTATAATATATATTTAGTATAATATAAAAAGCAAAAAAAGATATTACAAGCATCAAAGTAAAATAATAAATTATCTTCAAAGCATAACAGCATAATTGAAAGTGGAATTCCCAATGGAGACAATAGAAGCCAAAAAAAAAAAGTTAATATTTACTGAAGGTTGGGTGAAAGAGAAAAACCGCTATTGAACTATTTATAAGAGGATTTAGTGTCTGATTCAATTTATACATAGTTCAAGAATAGGCACAACTGATCTAAAATGATAGAAATCAAAACAATGGTTGGAGGGATTGAATGAAAAAGTATACTAGAGAACTTTCTTGAATGATGGCACTATTCTATATCAGGATGGTGCTTATATGGGTACATATATTGCTCAAAAGTCATTCAAGTTTGCATTTATAAACTATGGGTTTTACTTCATGTAAATTATACCTCAAAAATTAGTTCATTAATTAGGAATAAAAAGAAAAATAGCCATGTTCTTTCCAACTGAGGAGAATAGGGGATAAAACAGAGATTCTCTTGAGAAGCTAAAGAACCTAACAAAGACACATGCCTGAATAAAAATCACCCTTTCCTTGGACCATCCCCCAAACTGACATATTCAGGTTGATGGGGATATTTACATTTAGGACAGACTAAAAAGAAAAATTTGCATTCATTTAAGTTCCTTTAAGAATGGGAGCACAAGTTCCTAAAGTTTTGTTTTCTAGATTATAGCTTTCAGTCTGAAAATATTTTGAAGGTGTTGTATCTAGCAAGTTATTGCCATGCCCAAGGTCATCTAGGTTTTCTCCTATGTTATCTCCAAGAGTTTTATAGTTTTGCATTTTACATTTAGGTTTGTGATCTATTTTAAGTTAATTATTGTGAAAGATATAAGATCTATGTCTAGATTTACTTTTTTATTTTATTTTTTAATATATATATATTTATTTCAGAATATTATGGGGGTACCCCTACATGTGGATTTCCAGTTATTCCAGCACCATTTGTTGAAAAAAACTATCTTTATTCCATTGTATGGCCATTGTTTCCTTTTCAAAGATCAATTTACTATATATGGGTTCATTTCTGGGCCCTATATCTATTCCACTGATCTAATTTTTTTATTCTTTTACTAATATCACAGTCTTGATTACTGTAGCTTTATAGTAAATCTTATCTTTGGGTAATGTGAGTCTTCTAACTGTATTCTTCTACTTCAATATTGTATTGAATCTTCTGGGTCAGCCTCTTTGGAAGATAGTTTGGTGGTTTCTCACAAAACTAAGCATACTCTTACCTGAGGATCCAGTAATTACATTCTTCAGTATTTATCTAAATAACTTGAAAACATATGTCCACACAAAAACCTACACACAATGTTTATGGCAGCTTTCTTCATAATTGCCAAAATTGGAAAGCAAAAAAGATGTTTTCCAGTAGGTAAATGGGTAAATGAGCTGTGGTATCCTGACAATGGAATGTTATTTAACACTAAATAGAAATGAGCTATCTAATGATAAAAATGCCCAGCTAATTTTTTGTATATATATTTTTAGTTGGCCAGATAATTTATTTCTATTTTTAGTAGAGACGAGGTCTCTCTCTTGCTCAGACTGGTCTCGAACTCCTGACCTCCAACGATCCACCCGCCTCGGCCTCCCAGAGTGCTAGGATTATAGGCGTGAGCCACCGCGCCCGGCCTCATTCTTAAATTCTTAAAAGCAAATTCCTGAACCATTGAAATTCATTTTTATTTTACTTTAGACTGTTTTTAAAAATCATCATTAAAATATTTGAAGTATTTGATATGAATTGTGCATTTCCAATAATAGCATATATTTGTTCCATAGAACTGAGAACTCTAAAAAAAACAGTTGATTAACAAGATAAAAAAATATTTTTCTTCCATTTAAAAAGCCAGAGATAAGGGAAGTGGAGGCTGGTATAATGGCTAAATAGTCCTGTTACTTTCTATAGACAGTGTAATTGTAATTTTCTATTATACTGTTCTGACATATGGTTTCCATGCTGAAGTATAGTTTATAATTAACGATAGCTGCTCAAGCTCCAATGATCACCTCTGTGCTCCAGGTAAGAGCTTAGTTATATATAACACAGCAGCAAGAGGGCCTGCAAAGATTGCAGTATGTCTGCCTCAATTCATTTTTCATTGACACAAAATCAAGGCTAAATGGTAGAAGAAAGAGCATCAAGTAGGTTCTGTTACCTGATGTGACTGTTTCAGAACAATTGGTCTAAATTTTTTTTCTATTGTAAAAATATCTCAATATTTTTATAGCTTTGCTTATAAATTACTTCATAAATTAATTGTGAAGATGCTAGTAGTTTATTTATGGAAAAAGTCAGTTAATTTAAGCTCCTAGTTGTGTGATAAATAAATGTTTAAAAGATAGTGAAGGATTCTTTTTTTAACAGCATAGTTTCAAGGAAAAGTCCAAACTGTTAAAAGCAAATTCGCAAATGTGTCAAGATTAAAATAGTGATAAGCTTTTTATACTCTGTGGGTGTTCTATGAATCACAATTCAAATTTGTTAAAGGAAGTTCATCCTTTTCTTATAAAAACCCACATGATATCAATGTTCTTCATTTAAATATATATTTTTAATAAAAATGTTCCATATGGAAAAAACAGAAGCAAAGTAAATGAAAACATTAATGACTCAATTACAAACAACAGCTTGATATCATAAACATTAAAAATTTCATGAAAATTTTTTCAAACATTCGTCAAAGTAATTAAGATGGATTTTATAGAAAAATATAGATAATCAGCACATAGGAAAAATGCCCAAACATAGATATAACAAGAGAATGCTAATTAAAGGTACACAGAGAAACAATTTCTTTTTTGTTAGACTGGCAAAATTCCAAGTTTGACAATACACTCTATTGAGCATCTATGGAGAAATAGACATTTGCATACATGGCTTATAGGAATTCAAAACTCATTTGGAAAAAGGGTTAGCAATATCTAATACATGTGCCTTTAGCTATAACACAGTAATCTCATTTCTATGAATCTCTTTTGGAAATTCACATCCGCAAATATGATTAAACAAAGAAACAAGCTAATTTATTCAAGTATTACTTGAATTAGTAAAAGATTAAAGACAGTGCAAATATCCATCAATAGAGCCTTGATTGAGTAAATTGTGGCACATTCACACAATGACTATCCACTGAAAACATAAAGAAGACCCTGATATGCTAACTACATTAATTTTCTGAGCCCATTATTAACTGTATTAAGTTTAAAAAGCAGTGTCCAAACAGTGGAGGCATTAGGAATGGGGAAGTTCGTCTCTGATGATAACTTTTAATGTTTTTGTTAACCTTAAGTGATAGAAATATTAAATGTTAAATATTTTTAAAATAAATGAAAGAAACTAAGAAATTAAACCACAAAAGAATCAATGAAACTGATCAATGTAAAATTAATATATCCACAGACATCACAAAAGGTATTACAAGCAATTTTGAAATAATTCTGTGCTCACTTATTTTTTGTTTGTTTACTTTGTTTTGTTTTTAAAAAGAACAAATATGCTAAGTACTGGAGATACAAAGACAAAATTAAGTGTGAAGTATTTTCTCTTTAATCAAGATGTTTTTAAACAGAACAGTTGATAACTTGAAACTAAAATAGTAGTAGTTAATTTGTACGTCTTCTGGAGCCTTACCTGATTGGGTATGAATCTCTACTACTTCCTAGCTGTGAGGCTTTTAACACATCACTTATGCTTTCTATGCCCAGGTCGTGTGTGCGTGTGTGTGTGTGTGTGTGTGTGTGTGTGTGTGTGTGTGTGTGTGTGGAGAGAGAGAGAGAGAATGCTTATCTCCCACCATTGTTGTGACCATTAAATGAATTAATACATCAACACAATTAGAACATCGCCAGACTCATTCTGAGTTCAATAATTATTTAAGGTTGATATTTGCATATTCCATTTAGATTACAAGAAATTCAATATGCCATATCTCATTTATTTTTCCAATAGTAATCTGAAAGAAATTATTATAGTTATTTTTCAGAAAATAATATTGAAGCATGTAGGGCTTTATGAAATGTTAAGAAAATCATAAAACAGATTTTTAATTTTAATCTCTGACTTCTAACTCGCCATCCAGTTTTTTCCTCAACAGTTGGTACTCTACATTTATCTTGAGTTCTGCTCTTTTCTAAGCTCCAATTCCATAGCTGTTACCTGGGCAGCTCACTGGCACCATAGAATCAACCTCAAAATAAGCAAGTTCCAAACTAAATCATTTATTCTCCAAATCTGTTGTCTTCTTGAATTCTTTGCCTCTGACTGACAACAACTTTTCCCAGGCAAAATATTTCCAAATATTGGTATCATCTCTCATTATTCCCTTTGTTACCCTCACAGACATTTCATCTTCTGGATGGCCTCTCTCGGCAGTGTATGTTCTATCATACTGCACTTGTCAATCCCACTGCAATAATCTTAATCAGAACTTTATTAACTACAGTCAAATTCCATTAATTATTTTTCCTGTATGAAGTCTATACAGAGACTAATCCATTCCCCACAGTGCTTGCTGTTAGGCTAACTAATATTTATTGAACTCTAATACCTGTCCAGCATTGCACATAGGCCTTCACATACATTATTTCATTTAATTTTCACAACCCCCAAAATATAATTTACCAGTTTTACAGATGAAGAAACTGAGGCTTAGTTTTTTCCATTTACACGTTGGAATTAAAACACAAGCAAGGTCAATTCCAAATATGTGTGCAACCTCTCTGTTTCCTTCCACCTCTTTGATCACTTTACTCCTTGCTCAGAATAACACATAGAATCCCACTGGCTCACAAATTGCATCCAAACTCATTAGCCCATTATTCTAATGTTCCTTGATCTAGTCTCAATGTAGCACTCTAACCCCAGTTTCTATTTCTCACATATACATTTCATTCATACCCAGTCACTCTAAATTAACACACTCTGCAATGCCCTGCTTTCATCCTGGTGTGCAAATTAGTCCTTCTGTGTAAATAGCTTTTCTCCCTATGGCTAGGTGTCTAGTTGACCCATCCTTTTAAGGTCTACTAAATGCCTTTATTATAATATAATCTTCCTTGAGCACATTCAAAAGAATGACTAATCTTTCCTTTGAACTTCCATAGTATCTATAATTTTCTAAGTTGTATATGAGCTAATTTTTTCCATTTGTTTGCCTCCCTAAAGAAGTGTATGTCTGTATCAAAGCATCTTTGAATCTTCTAGGCACCTAGATAGTCATAAAGTACATGAGAGGGATAGCCACTGAGAAATTACTTTTATTGTTTTTTGTATTAAAGTATGGGAAGGTATTATAGCTACTAGTGGAAAAACAGAACCAAGTACATACTATTATGCATAGAGTAACAGGCACCAAAGTTCAGCTAATAGACATAATACATTAAGCTATAAATTTTAACTTTACTAAGAGGAAAAAATTTCTTCTAAATGTCTTAGAAAATTGATCCGAAAGTTGTCAATGAAGCTGAAATATTTCTAATAGCTCTTTTGTAATTCTGCATTGTGTTGTATTTTGTTGGAGATTAGTTATGGACTATTTTTCTTTTAAAATGAATTTTTACAAATTATTTTCTTTGTTAGTGGGATCTATATTGTTTATGAAGAAAAAATCAATAAAACGACAGTATTGAAAATTTAACCATAATTGCTTAAAATGGTGCTTCTGAATGAAGAATAATAAAGGAGTTTAGAAAAAGTCTTTTAAATATTGAATGTAAACTAGTTACTCTCGCTACCGCTTCAAAATTTAGCAATAAGCAGACTTTATTAGGATGACACATAAAATTATTTAATTATTAAAGTCTAACCCTGCCCATCACAGCCATAATGCATAGCTAAAGTTAAAAAGAATTTCTACTCATAATCCAATTTTAGATCCAATAGTGGATTTCAGTTTTTATTATCCAAAAGTATAAGCATCTGTTGATTTTTGTTTTAATGAATCTCTATTTAAACATAAACATATATGTATATTAAATTAAAGAAAGAGTAAGAGATCATTTATGAAAAGATTCTTTTGAAAATATTTAAGATCTATGAGAAAATGTTTTTAAAATGTTCTTTTGTTGAAACTATGCTAAACTAAGTTTAATGCTTGTGATTCAAATATTTTGGTACCATAGTTCAGTTAGTTTAGTTAAAATTATATCTATATTGCTATATTAATTTTGATTATTCAATAGTATTCTGATGACTTTGACAGATATTTTCATCAAAAACTTTAGTAATAATATTACATATATATCTTAAATATAATAGCACAATTCAATGTGTGCTAGAGTACACAAGACATAAAACACATATTTACTTGGAGGAGTGCTAATGAAATAGCAGGAATATTTGAAATTTTAGGTCAGTTGTTACCATAATATAAAATATACAAGTTTCAAATTTATAAAGAATCAAGAATGAAAATAAGTTTTCTTTTTTATGATTTTTATAGCTTCAGGGAGTACAAGCACAGTTTTGTTACACGGATATATTGTGTAGTGGTGAAGTCTGGGCTTTTGTGTAACCATCACCCAAATAGTGTACACAGTATCTGTTAGGTAATTTCTCATCCCACACTCCCCACCCACCCTCTCACCCTCTCACCCTTTTGAGTCTCCAGTGTCTATTATTCCACTCTGTATGTCTGTGTGTACACATTACTTAGCTCCCACCTACAAGTAAAAACATGGATTATTTGACTTTCTGTTTCTAAGTTATTTTACTTAAGATAATGGCCTCAGGTTCCATCTATGTTACTTCAAAAGACATGATGTCATTCTTTTTATGGCTGAGTAGTATTCCATAGTGTGTGTGTGTGTGTGTGTGTGTGTGTGTGTGTATGTATTTTTTTTTCCTCTATCCAATTATCTGTTGGTGGATACTTAATTTGTGCCAAATCTTTGCTATTGTCAATAGGGCTGCAATAAACATAGGAGTTCAGGTGTCTTATTATATAATGATTTGTTTTGGGTGGAGTAGATGTCTAGCGGAATTACTGAATTGAATGGTAGTTTTATTTTTAGATCCTTGAGAAATCTCCATATTGTTTTCCATAGAGGTTGCACTAATTTACATTCAAACCAACAGTGAATAAGCATTCCCTTTTTTCCACATCCTTATCAACATCTATTTTTTATTGACTTTTTAATAAAAGCCTTTCTGACAGGTATAAGACAGTATCTCATTGATGTTTTAATTTGCATTTTTCTGGTGATTAGTAATGTTGAGCATTTTTTTATATGTTTGTAGGCCATTTTCATGTCTTCTTTAGAAAAATGCCTATTCATGTCCTTTGTCCAGTTTTTAATGGGGTTATTTTTTTTTCTTTTTGAGTTCCAGGTTTAACAACTTCTGGTAAGTTCTCGACTTATTTTTTTTTCTTCTTGGCTATTTCCTATATCCTTCAACAATGTCTTCTTTGGAATAGCTTGTGTTTGGTTATTAGAGTAATTTTATCTTGTTTTGTTTTCTTATTATTTTAATTAGTTCATATCAATTCTGTGAATTATAAATATTGTCACTATTTTTTAAAAAAGAAAATAATGTAATACAGTGAAATTTGATTAGTGATATAGTATAAGTATTATGAGAATACCCTGTCTAAAATGCAATAAAGGCCAAAAGCAGTAAGTAGGATGTTCTAAATGGGGAGAATTGTATCAGGGAAACTTTGTTAACATCCAGCATTTTTTCTGAGCCCACAAAAATAAACCTTCTTCAAATGGATGTTGGAGTAAGACTGACACAATAGGAAGAGTAGCAGGAACAATGATAAAGATGTGGAATCATAGGTATTTTCATTCAGAAAGATTCTTGAGAATGGTGTGGGGAATGGAAACAGCATTGTGAGATAAATTGATTAAT